>NW_009917791.1:0-32307 GCF_000696875.1 Nestor notabilis | reverse complement strand
TGATAACTCGCTTTCACCTCCTTACATACTCTGTTATATTTTATTCCTCTACTTTTAAGAAAATGTATTTCCTAGAAAAATAGGCCGGGAAGGAGCTGGAGGAGTTGTATATGAATCCTTCCCTGAAGTACGAAAAACCATGCCTGACATGTTTCTTCCAGACCTCCAGTGATGCCACTGCCTCAGCCCTTGTGTTCTACATCTTAGGGCATCTCTATCACATCAAGGTACCACTTCTACCCATGTGTTTGGCAGGAAGCCCTTACATTTCAGTATGAAGTGTTCCCTGTCTGTTTTGGCAGATGACTGGTAACCTTAACACCTTGTGAGCTTTATAAATACACCAAACATTTTACAGTACAAAAATATGAACTGTACAACTCTTTTTAGGACTGCGACCTCTGGTGTGTTCTCAGCTTTCCATGGAGTTCACTCACAGCCTCTCTCAACAGTTCAGAGGGGAGGTAACAGAAAGGAATTGGAGCAGGGTGGGTTCTGAGGCACAAACACTGAGTCAATTTCAAAGTACTGTGGAGGATGGGACTAGAACCGAACATGATCTTGATGAATTTGAGGCATGACCCAAAATAAGTGCATTGAAGTTCAATAGAGACAAATGCAAACAGCTCAGTCTTGGATTTAGGCAGGTGAGGTTACCCTTGCCATCAAAGCTGGCCTGAGAATTTTCTATCCCTCTCCTCACCTCCAATCTGCTCATTTCTGCCTTAGTCCAAGTTTGTTGCCCTTTTAGGTGTGATGCTCAGCTGTTTGTGGGGCTGCATTGGAAAACAGGTCCCTGAGACAACTCAGAATAAAAATACATCTTCCTTATTTATAAAGTGTTATGTCTAACCTGGTTCATTTCTCTGCTCTGGTTCACAGCACAGCCCCACAAGCAGTCATATCAGTTTATCTGGGGGGGAGGCAATCTGCAGTAGCGAGAAACAAATGAGCTGGCAGGAACATAGAAGCAGAAAACTCCATTACTGAAGCCAAGTTTCATTCACATACATTTGACGAAGGAGAAATCAGATGTACAGGTACAATATGGGGAATATCTTCGTAGCAATGATACAGCATAACCTAAGCTCCAAGGGTCTACTGCAAACTTGGTATGAGCCAGTGGTGCGATGTCTTAACCAGAATCCTAAACCTGATTGTGGACTGCAGTAGCAGGAGGCAGTTAGAGCTGGAAGGTTATTAGCTAAGTGCTGTGGCTTTTCCTGTCAATGGACATTAATAATCATGCTGGTAGCTTGGAGGGAAACCAGGAAAAAAAAAAAGTCACATGTGGATAGATCAGTAAATTAAAGGAATTGATAAATTTTCTCTTCTGGAAAAGGGAAGAGAGGGAAGACACCAACAATAGTAACAAAGAGCGATAGCAGCTTGCTCTCCATCTTGTACAGGGTGAAGGAGCAGAAAATGAACATCTGGTTTTACGTGAAAAATAGTTCAGCAATATAGTAAGAAAAAACCCACTGTCCATCAAGAGACAGAAGTACAGGAACAGGCTAGGGACAATTATATTGGCACAATTGCAGGAGAGAACCACACTGAAACATCCATTAATGGTTGATTTCTGGCTCTGCTTCAGTTCAAGTGGTAGATCAAATGATCTCCTGAGGCTCCTTTAAGTCTTCCACACTATGATCTGTGCATTATTTTAGTGTCATAGGAAGTTTTGGGGGAGAAAAAGAAAACCAAACCCTTAAGAAAATACTACTTTAACAATGACAATGCGTCTACAAGGAAGGCGACCTTATCTTGAACTCTGCTTGAAAGTGAGCTTCTAAAAGACAGGGTAAGAATAGAGAAGGCTGTAGGAGCAGCTAACAATGATTAGAGACTTGGGAAAACAGTAACAAGATTTTCATTGCATGTCTAGAAGGGGACGAAATCAGGGACCATCACATAAAGCAAACAGGAAGACAATTGGGTGTACTCAGAATCTTGACTCCAGCTTGTACAGAATTAGACTTTATTGACACATATCAGATTGAAGACTAATGAAGAAGACAGGGCAGAAACAAGGACTGGTTTGTGTTTGGTTTATTGTAATTGGTTTCCACAATAGATAATTAACTGTGGAACTCATTGCTAAAAGATATGTCAAAGACAGAACTTATCAAGGGGAGATAGAAAAGGAGAAGCATTAACAAAAATGAGAGATTGAATACCCATTTAGGAGGAATAAATTTTTCCTGTTCACAAATTACATCAGCCACTAAAGCCTATGGGCAGGAAAAATGTAGTTTTGTGGCATACTATTGAACATTATGGACATTTATTCCACATGGTGCTGTCCACCATGCCTGGCAGAATAACCCACCAGATAAACCTGAGTCCCCTTAGTTGTACTGCTGCCTTCGCAACTACAGCAGGAATAAAACTCCTGTGTGGGTATCTATCTGTGGGCTGGGTGTTGACATTGCATTTATGGCCATCAAAAAGAAAATATCTTTGGATCTTAATTGTAGCAGTCAGGTGCTGAACTTGTATTATATTTGGGAATACAGCCCCTGAAGGAATGTTAGGCCAGGTTGGAGAATACCTCTGACACAGCAGCCTCTTGCAAATGTCCAAAACAATTTAGTTCCCCACCAAAATCCTCCATGGATCAGCAGAAAGACTAGGGCACGCGAGACCGATTCAAGCATGCTAAAGCAAAGCAACGCATAAAGGCTGTTTAAGAGTGCCTTTTCTGAGGGACAGCTAATGACAGTATTGGAGGAACTGGAGGGGAACATATTGATTTTGAAAGTTGCATGAAAAGGAAACATCATTGCTTAATGCTTAAGTACACTACCTACAATAAATACCTCTTCATGCAAGAAAGTACACCCACTGCCTGCTTCCTAGCTTTGCTTTATCACCATGAAATCAAAGCAGAGATCAACTCCATTGAGATGGGACTTTTATGAACTGGTGGTTAGAATTTGATAATAATAAGTAGCTGTGTGATGGGGAAGAATCTTCTTTGTCAAATATATATCTTAAAATTGCATCCAGCAGAATCAGTGGGCAGGAAAAACAATAAGATCCAAAAATCTTTCTTTCCAATCCTTTTATTTTTATTGTACGTCTTCTAGCAAAGGTCATAAATTATTTAACTGCTGCAGCTCAGGCTTTTTTTTTTTTTTAGTGTCTAATAAAATCTGAGAAATATAAATCTATTTTCAGTCCTTTTTTAAAGTAACTGAGAGTCGTGACAACCCAAACAGGAATTGAAGCAACAATTCAAGGCAGGGTGTCAGTGAGTTGTGAGCACACCAGGAGATTCCAGCAGAAAGCTTTTAAAAAGGCATTTTGCTTATTTCTGGCCAAAGATGTCTCGTTCCCTTTTTAAAGGTAGTAATTTATAGATTCAATGGCTGGTTTTTGTCTCCTGGTTGCATGCTTCCTATTAAGCGCATCATTCAGGTGGGTACAGTATTATATGCTGGGCTGCTTACATTTCAGCCAAATGATGTAGAAAGAGGTAGCGATAACTCCGTGGGAATATATCAGGTTGTGGAATTGTTAGAGATGGGATCATACCACTGCCTGATTTTCCTGTACTGTTTCACCCTGACACTTCAAATAAGCAGCAAGTCTTTGGATATGGGCCAGTGATTGTTTGTTACTTGGAATTATTAACATTTAACATCAGCCCCTGCAGAAATAAAAGCAGCAAGGTCAGGTAAGAGGTAGGCAAAGGTAAAGAAAGAGTACTAGTGAAAAGAAGGAGACAAGCGTGGGCAGAGGAGCTGGGTGTTTACAGTTCAGAGGCAGGCACTCCCCAGCCCTGTAGCTGTAGAGGACCATCCCACTGGTGGCAGACATAGAGACAGGGCAGGTTTCTGGCTGCTGGATCCCCTGTCAGTGAGAAAAGCCCCCAGGCAATGGGCATTGCTAGAGACATGACACACACTCCTGACTATGCTGTGTTGCCCCTGTGCCCTTCCCATGGGTGCCCTCCCCATGGGTGCCCTTCCCCATGGGCACCCTCCAGACCTGATGCTGGGAAGACACTCTCCAAGTGCCCTCCCTGGGGTGAACTGCAAGAGGCTGAGCAGTCTTGAAGCCTTTCCAGTTTGCACTGATGTCCCAGAGCCAAATGGCTGCACCAAGCTGCTTTTCCAGCCCTGTTTCATTTCTCAGACCTTGCTCTGCACAGGCTCATTTCAGAAATCTAAGAGCAAGATTTGCCCTTCCAGACCTCAAACCTTCCAGTGTTTCTGCCTGCCTCTTTCTCCCAGAACTGATCTCCCTCGTTTAAGAGAACATTTGAACCCCTTATCATTTGATAAGGGGTTAGTTTAAGCACACGGTAATAGATATTTCTGTATAAAAATAGATTGCCTCCTTACACATGAATTGCTTCAGCTTCCTCATCATTTCTAGCTGAGCAACAATAATGACTCCCATAAGAAGCCCTACCAGATCAGCTGTACCTCCACATTCCTTCTGCAGAGAAGAAGGTGAATTCAAAGGGCATGGAGGGCCCAATTTCTGCCTTCTCCACCATCTTTCACAACTGTATCAGAGCTGGAAAAAGAAGTTAGAAGATTTAAAAGGAGGAATTAAAGGTTAAGCAGGTCACAACCAACAGAAAATCTGTTGTAAGGTATCCGATGAGACGTGCACAGGATGGACGTGTGATTCTGTGAGGAGCAAAGGCAGAAGAGTTCCATTTTTACAGCAGGGTTAAGGGGGCTGTACCATCTAAAAAGAGTATCATTAAAAACTGACAGAAGGTAGCTGAGGGTGGAAGGGAAAATGTACTTTGATGCCAAGATTATACTTCATGCTAGTTGTTGGGTTAGGTGACAAAAAACTCATTTGCACCCCCACAAAGGGGCACAGAGAGACAAATGGGTGAGGGTGGGGGAATCCAAATAACACCAATGACACCCCCAGCTGCTCCCAGGCCACCACAGGAGCCACCAGCCCATGAGGCTCATGTCCACCCAAACCCAAAGGAGCACAGGGGCACATCGGCAAACAGGAACATAAGTGATGGGCTCAGGGAAGCAGCACCATCTCTGGGCACAGTGAGCCAATGGTCAAAGCACCTTTGGGAGTAAGGGGGTAGGACACATCATGGTACGAAGGGGAAGAGCATTTGGGCTTTTGGGTAGGCAACCAGTTACGGGGCAATTAGGGAGAAACCAAAGGTGGACAAAGGGGGTATCCAGGTGATCTTGGGAGGAAAATTCTAGGAAAAATAGAAGAATAAGGGATAAAAAGGCCTGGTCTTGTGTAAGCAGGCGGCTGTTCTGTATGCTTCTCTGGCCATGCATACATGATCAGAAGCAATCAGTACAGTCTGCCCTGTCTTTGTGTTAAATGCCATTTCTAACTCATTTCCTGGGTTAGGGAACTTCATTTTGAGGAGTGAAAGCTGTACCAGCAACTGGCATGAGGCTGTGGCCTCAGGGTCTCCTATGTCCAGGTGCCAACAACTGGGATCCAGGGGAATTTGTACATATGTTTATACGTATGCATGTGTGTGTATATATATGTGCTATACATGTGTGTTTATGTGTATGTGCCTACTGGGAATCCATTCGGAGCCTTGCTGATGGTGGGAGCTGGAGCTGCAGCAGCATCACCTCTCTCAGCCTGTCTGGTGTGATACCCCTGACATTGTTTCGTGTGTAACTTCCATGGAAGAGCTGATGAGCAGTTTATGCTTTTTATGCTTACAAAACTGACAAAGTTTTTTAGCAGCCCCAGAATGTTTTGAGTCTCAGGAAAGGCTGGTTAATGCAAAAGGGAGTGCACTAATCGTGTAGCCAGTAAAGCATCAAATCCAAAAAGGACCGAACATCAGTTGCTATATATGTGTTTCACAACTGAGCTCCCTGAAACAAAGGAAGAGGGTGAAGCCCTACAGACTAGAGAGCAGCGGATGGAGGAACATGCAATGTTAAATCCCTGTTTGATAAAATACTGGGAAATATGGTAAACAGGGAGAGAGGTGAAAGGAGAATGACTCCATCTCAACCAGAGGCACAGGGAAAGACAGAGCCTGGCAGGAGGTCAGGGCTCAGGGATCACCTCATCCCCCTCTAAATCATCTCCTGCCACACCCATGGGTGAACAAACTCACACTCCATTTCACCTCCTTAGTTTTGAGTGAGATTGATTTCACCATTTGAACTGGATTCATTTTCACTATTGAAAAGTTACATGTCTCATTTGAGCTGTCTGGATTCCCTCTGTATAGGCAGTGGAGAGAGAAGTGTTTCCACAGCAGCCCATCCTACCCTAAGATTGATGTCTAAGGTCGGGCAGGATGCTTTCTGGAGGGTCCCTTCTCTCTCTTCAGACAGCAAAGGAGCTCGGAGACCTCACTGACCCAACCTGACTACGTTTTAGCCCACCAGCAGTGCATCAGAGGACTCCCACTGTTTTTCCGATTTGTAATCAAGCACCAAGTTCCTCACTAGGATAAATTCGGTTCATTCAGCTTGGCTGGTGCTGAGAGATGGTGGTAACTCCTGAGAGCAGGAGAATACTGTTCTTCTGGAAACAGTTCAGACAAAAGTCCTTCCATACCTGCAATTTGAGGTGAGTTTGGGACACTGAGGAGCTGGGAGCTCTCAGGTTGGAAACATGGAGTGGCAGAAGCTGGAAAGCCATCTTCCTAGATGCTCTGACTCCCCTGGCAGGCCCAGCGGTGTGCCACAGACCGTTACATAGATTTTGCTTTCTGCTACTGTTGGTTCTGGGTGGCAGATGGAAAGACCTCCTCAGTAAAGCCATCTAAATGACCCTGGATGCTAGTGACCATGTGCACAATATTTTAGTACCTTTTCTAAGTGTACTGAGCCTCCCTTGTCTCTATACTTCTGCTTTACAGCTAACCATCAAATCAAATCTAGCTGTTCTGTACCTGTGATCTGCCATCCTCATTATGTACCATTATTCCAACCTTTGTGTTAATTCTAAATTTCTTAGCAATGATTTTACGTGTCTTTTCCCAAACCAGTGTTGAATAAGACCAACTAGGAACAGGACCCCCTAGAAAGAGCATAATTACCTGATTATTCCCTGCTGATAACTATTTTATCAGGTAGCTGATTGTTAAGCCATGTAAGAAGTGCTCTAATGGTATGTATTGCTCACTTTTAAAGCAGAGGGTTTGGCAGGTGAATCATATACCTCACAGAAGCTAAAATAGCATCTATGCTCTCTGCTGTAGTAGTTTCCTCAGCAAGAGAATCCTTGCTCACATGGCACAGACACACTGAGCTCCTTCACAGCTTCCCAGTGTTCAGGTCCTGATGTGCTCTACATCCTCCACCCTTGCAGTCAGTTCTTTGTATCTAGCTCCTGTAGAGGCTGAGGAAAAATTGCTTCAAAACTCTTACATCTGCTCTGTTGTCCCCAGCTATTGTGGGCCAAGGATACCCAAGGGAATGCAAGTCCACAAAGAGCTCAAGGCTGTTCTGGAGTGCTCCCCTTAGGGCAAGCAGGGCAGAAAGCTTCCTGAAGGTAACTGGAATGAAACCAATAATTGTGGTGGTTTTCCAGGAGAGAATGGTTTCTTCTCCAGGAAGCTTTAAGCTTGGGATGTTACTGATCCTCAAGGTCCCCAAAGGTTATGCATGACAGTGCTATTCCCTGGCCTTGCAGCTTTTACATATGACTTTCCTGTTCACAAAAAAATCAGTATCACAAAGCTCATTCAGTGCCAGTGACTCCCTGTAAACAGGCAAAGATGTGGGAAGACAATGAAATGCAAGGAAAGGAAATACTGGCTACAACAGCAACCATCCAAAGTGCTAAAATACCTGGAAAGCCTACAACCCATTCTCAGTGGAACATGGCATCAGGGCCCTCTGATTTTCAGTGAGACTGAGGCAAAGTCCTCTATGAGACACCATTTCAATTTTACAGGAGTTTTTCGCTCTTTCCCCAACAGGTAATACCTATTGCTTTCCAGGAGGTGACCACCATGAAGAACAGTTCCAATCCCTTGGCATACATGATGGCTAACAGAGCCAAAGATCAGCATAAGAGCTGCATCATCAACAAAGCAAAAGTGCCGATGGCCATGAAATGCCACCCTCCGACCCCCTGAGACTGTCATAGCATGGAACAGATTGGCATAGCAGAATGGCCAAGGGAGAGTGAGTAGTACCTCATCTTCCCAATTGCGAGGAGAAAGTTGATATGGACTGATCCGTCCCTCATCCCTATTCCTGGTTTCAAGCCACCCTGGGACAGCCCCACTCCTCTCCAGGAAGCCAACCTAAGCCTACCAACCTCCAGAGACACCTTCCTGCATGCTTGCCTCCATGCACACATACACTCACGCATCACTAATGGGATCAGCCTGCAGGACTCTTGCAGGTTATCTATAGTCTTTGCCTTCTCCCCACCTGCCCGTGGGAATCTCACATAGGAGGGATCCATCTCGCTCCAGCCCACTCTGCCATCCTGACACACAGACCCTGCCTTCCACCGCCACAGCCATGACCTCACCGGCTAATGCACTCACCAGCGATGCTGCCAGCATCTATTACACACCTCCGTATGCTGTTATCTCCACACTTGGTTTCGGTTTCCAGGCCAAGTACAGCCCATTTCTGTCATAGCTATTTTGCTTTCAAATCTTAGCTGCATGGAAGTAGGGTAAATATTTACAACTGAGAGCTTAATCAGCCACCAGAGAGACAGGCAGACTGCTTTCCTGGTAGAAAAAGTGTGTTCACATATATCAGCTCATGTCATTACTTCCCAGGGAGTCCCAGACTCAAGACGTGCTTTCTGTACAGACCTGTCTGTACCTGCATAATCTTTACTTTCCCTGTCATCCTGCACAGCCTCTGGGGAGTTCTGGAACCTCAGAACCTGACCACCACCGCTCAGCGCAATTCTTCTGGTAATACCATCATATATAAGGGCAGATTCTCTCCTCACCCCAATGCCACACAGTTTCCCCTTTACAGAATTAATAAGCTGAGTTAGTTGCCTGTCTAGGTCTCAAGGACTGTCAGCCCTTGCAAAGCCTTGGGTAAAACTCGTGATTTCCTATGCCCCTGGCAGGCACACAGAGCCATAGAATCCCAGCCTGCTTTGGGTTGGAAGGGATTTAAAGCTCATCCAATTCCAAACCCCTGCCACGGGCAGGGACACCTTCCACTAGAGCAGGTTGCTCAACCAGCCACTGGCCCTCAGGCGTTCTCCATGGCTCGCTACCCTGGAGATGCTGACCTTGGAGGCCTGTACCTTTCTGTTCTGGAAACTCAGAGACATGTCAGAGGATCTCTGCCTGCGGTTCAGATTTGAGACTTCTCAGGCTTAGCAAGGAGAGTGCTTTGCAGTCAGACTTGCTATTAAAAGTCCATTCGGCTCTACAGGCCTACATGGACCAAAAAACCAGGATAGGAAGAAAAGGAGAGACTGTGTTTACATCAGTGCTTGTGTTTTTACATGACCATCAGTGGAAGAAGTTACATTTCTCTGCTGGCCTATGAATAACATCAGGGTGCTTCATCTTTCAGAAAGAGCTCTTGCCAGCCATCACACATCCAACATAGGGGGCCTCAGTTCTCACCTACTTCACACCTTACCTGCACTGTTGTGTTGTTTTACTCCTACTGTTCATTTTAGGAATTTGTGACCCCCTTCCTTTACATTTTCTTCTCCAGCAACAGGAATCTCACCACTGACAGCCTGGATGCCTGAGAATCACTGTGGCACCTGCTGAAGTGGTGAGGGAGCTCCTTCAGAACCAAGTGCTGCTCACCAGTATAGACAGCCCTGGTACACATGGACAAACCCTCAGCTGACAGGACAACTCATCATCTTACTGCTTCTGAACACATTCTCAAGAAGAGAGTCCATGATCTTTCTCTACCTAGACATAGGTCCCCAGGCACAGCAAAGGAAGAGCTTGTTTCTTAGGTGCTCAGCAATTGTGTTGATGAGACCTGGAGCTCACCCAAGATTTTCCCGCTGATGTTTGGCTTCTGTTCTCTCTGCATAATTTCCACCTCACAGCAAAGACTCTAACCAAAGACTTGCCAGTCTCTCTTCAACCAGTGCCAAGTGTTCCAGCTGCCACGTAGGCTGCATCGGGGTCTATTTCTAACATCCATCTGCAGAATATAGCTTTAGACTCCATCTGCATCTTGCCCAAATCCCAGCAACACAGTTGTCCCTCCCTATTTATGTGAGGAATGATCCTCCATGCCCTGCTGTGAGTACCAGCTCCTATTCTCCTCAGATGATAACACCTTCTGTTTCACAGCTTCCTTCTCAATGGCCCAGTTATGCCCAGTGGTGTTCAGAATGTCCTTGAGGAGGGATGCTTTTCTCCGGTCTTACACTGTTGTTTATCAATATTACTGAGTTTGTACCTCCATGTGTTCAGCAACCCAGTGGTAACACAGTTGGTGACAGATTTTAAGAATTAGATAGCAAATGCCTGGCAGATACTTTCTCTACGGTAGGCATCCCGACAGCCTGGATCAGCTGAATTCACACCATGGATCCTCTGCTGGACATATCTGGACACCTTTGGTCCCTGCCTACATTGATGGGTTCCATTCTTTGCAAAGGTTTTGGGCAGCTCCACATCCAGACCATTTGCAGTTCTCCCTTCCACTTGCCCTACTTTTGACAGGACAAACATTGTTCTTCCACATGCCTTTTGTATTTATTACTTTCCACACAGAAGTAACTGAATTGTAGTGTTTGCACTTTCCCTGTCCATCTGTGACTTGACTTCCTGCTTCCCTTTAGTCTGAGCCTTTATCACAGGACCTGGCGCTGCCATGCTCTCCTTGCTGTTAATCCTGTGCAAGGATGGGTCATCTGCCCTTGCTATTTGGAGTGATCTGCTACCCTAAAAAAAACTCAGACCTCTCTCTTGTAATTAGGAGTCACATGGCCTCACTGATCCCAGTTCTGTCTCATCTTCCCCACAGTGAAATGATATAAAAAAGGCTATATTGTCTGGAAATGCAGTATTCTCAGCCCATTACATCTATCCATGGTCCCCGATTGTTCTTTCTGTAGGTGATACTTTGTTTTCCTCCCTGCTGTGGGTTTCATTAGGTTTAACAGCTGCCACCATGTGAATTTCATAATGCGCTGGTAGCACAAAAAGGAAAGTTTCTAAAAAATGTTTCTAAAATTAAACAGATTCTTCAATAAGGAAATTATCTATAGACCAGGAGCCGCGAGGTAGAACCAGCCACATGCAGAGCAACCACAGCACCTCCTCCTTCTGTCCACATCCAGCTGCACATGGATGCTGCCCACAGTTATAGGAGGTGAGGGAACACATTGCTGACTGGAGAGTCACTAGTGCCCTCTGCTATATCACACATGATGAAGAAAACTGCTGCCTTGCAGGGATAAGTTTTCAGTTTTCTTAGTCATTAATTTGAGTTTCTCTTCAATGATGTATTTGAGGCTAATTATTGGTGACAGCTAAACTTGAAATGACTTTGCAACTCAGCTAATAGTGAAGAGCTGATCACTGGTCATTGGGGATCATCATGTCTCCCTTAGCTAAAAATACAGGCTTTCTTCCTCTAGGTTCCCTTTTACCATCAGCATCACAGTACTTACTGTTGCTACTACTAAATTTTTATGAATTGTTGTCACTACTGCTAAGTTGGAAATTCCTCATTTTGGGAGATTTATAATCCTGTGGATGCTGGAGCAGTTGTCCAGCTACAGTGCTGGCTCTGCAGGGTGCTCCAGAGGTTCCCCAAGACACATCTCATAACAGATAAGATTAAGTAGCCTTCACGAGCCTGTTATTGCCCTTATTGAATGCAAGGAACAACCACACATAAAAATCTCTCAAGAAGACTTGAAGTTTCCTCTACATATTATCAACCTGAGCGTTTAAGCAGGAAAAGCACCTCTCTTTTTCCAAAGGAAACAGAAAACATGATACTTGATTTTAGCTACATCTAGACTCATTTTACTAGAGCCAACTATAGACCCTTAAGCCTCAAGAGGGCTCACTGCAATTCATTCGTAGCACATGGGGGTGCAACAGCTACACAACAACCCTTTGCATCCTCCTACTCCAGGCCCTTCTGGTACATACCACCTTGTGCGCTCCCACCATCACTCCAGCACACTTTGTGTGAAGGGCCACATCCACAGCAGCTTTGCCAGATCTTCACCACTCATCTAGGCAGCTTTGGGAAGGGTTACAGAGTAAGCCTGTGATAAGACCACCAAATTCAAGCCATCCGTGCCCTTCATAACTGATGTTCCTCCTCCTTCCTAGGCCCTAAAGAGTTACAGGTGCTCTAACCTGATAGCTGTCCCTGCCCTTTCTTTTCCCCATCCTCCCCTACCAAGGATTTGAGATAATTTCTCCAGGAAAACAATTCTCATTCCCTAAGTTGATGTGCCTTTGTCCTGCCCAGCCACGCTGCAAACCCAGTGTACGCTGGTTCGAGATCAATGGGACACCAAGGGAGTAAAATCACCCAGTCACAAAGAAAGGGTCAAATGGAGACAGTAAGTCCATGACTCTTTGCACCCCAGAAGTCCTCCTCTAACCCTTCAGAGATGCTACCTGATTGCTATCTATACTCTTCCCTGCTCCAAGAAAGAAGGCATTGCTGGCAGAAACCTGTAGCCCATGAGCACAAAACCGAAGCATCACAGGCCCTGAGTATCACTGAAAAAACAGAGAAAGAACATAAAATTGAGTTTAAACCTTTTCCTGCTCACTCACCAAAGTGAAAGGCCAGGCTGTCTTCAAACAGAAATGGTGCAAGTAAAAATAACAATAAGGGGCAAAGGCATGAAAAGGGAGAAATCATGAATCAGAGCTTTGATCACACACACTGTCCTGATGCCATAGAAGTGATGTCCCACTAATCCCTGCACGGCATAGGCTCAGCTCAGGCACAGCTGAGCACACAGTTTTGTTCAGATGAATCTCACCAACTCTTAGAAAAACCAGTTGTACTGCCAATAGCTTGCAAATACAGAAAATCAGGTCAATAACCCCAACTTTAAATACTCCATCTTGGCCTGGGTTTGCTTGTTTATGCAATATTTCATCAGCGTGTTCTTCATGAAGTGGAAAAAAACCCCAACTTTTGTTTCTTCACAGCTTGCAGGATGCTGAACTTAAGTACAAAACACCTTTGCTTTTTAGCGCTTTACTTAAGTCTTCATAGGATCTCTTTATAGACAAAGAGAATACTAAACTGGAGCTTCTTTGTTGCTCCACTGAATCTTTCTATTGACCTATGTTTGGGCCAACTGGGACATCTTCTAGAAAGTAGTCCTGGATTTATTAATGGTTCTCAAAAGCTGCCACTGAAAAACAATTCCCATGGTACAACCAGCATGGCAATAGGTCTGAAGGTAAATGCAGGTTTCGGACCCTATTTGTTTCTAATATTCAGCTTTAAGAATCAGATTACATGTTTGCTCAATAGCAATAAACTTCCAGAGTTTATTATAGAGTCATAAAAACACTACAACTGCTTCCATTTATGGTCTGTATATAATTTACTTGGGTAGGTTTCCTCTCTAATGGTGCAGTGCAAGTGATTCGAGTTCTATTAGCTGGAAACAGTATATCTACATCTACAGAACTCTCATAAATAATTCTGCCCAATGGACGGCATCTCATCCAAGCTACTGTGTGAGAAGAGGAAGGAGGGGCTGGCAGTGGGGGAGGGGAAGGAGAGGGGAGAGATGCTCCAAATAGAAGAGAAAACCATTAAGACTTCACACCAATTAGGAATTCAGGGACCTCTTTCTGCCAGTGGCATCAAATCCCCATTTTCCTGCTTAATTTTTGTGATGCTTTGAGCTTGAAATGTAACCACAGTTCATGCTAGACTGCAGGCTCAACTCATTCCGAGCCCTGCAAAGGCATTCATTTGAAACGGTATCTCCCAGGACACAAAGAATTCCTGAGCACTCACAGATGCACTCAGCTCCCTAGAAGCTTTAGAGCAGTAAATGAAATGTTAGACTGACTTACAGCTACATGAATCATTAGGTCTCAGGTACAAGAACAGGAGAGCTGTATCTCAGGTTTAAGATCCTTCAGCCATAGCAGGGAGGGAGCTGGGGGTCACCCTGCAGTAAGAGAGAGGATATAGCACCATGCAAACACCCTAGACAAAGGCAACACCATCTTTTGTGTCTGTATAGCACGTAACAGTTAAACTGTATTAGAATACTGATTGTAAGTGGGACTGTCTGCCATCTACACTATAAATGACATGAAAGATAATGACACTTCATTTTCACAAGAAAACAAATCAATTAAATAACATCAAGCCTGTTTTGATAGAATTATAAAACAAAGGGTTAGCAATTGTGGGTCACATTCTTTAATGTATAACTGGAGGATACTCAAGGATAACGAAGAACTGGTATAGATTTACTGTTATTTAGACATCAGCCATGTGACTTCAATATGAAGTTCAGTGCTCCGATACCACTTCTTTAACATACCGCAGCAGAAAATCTCAGTGGCTCTTGGGTACTGCTGTTCTGGCTCTGGCTACAATGACTTCAGGAGCTCCCAGACCTATTTAACCTAGCAAAACAATGTCTCAGAGTTGATACGGTGGTTCTTTAGAATACACTGGGTGTGTAAATAACAAGAAACAAACAGGAATACGTAAGTTAGAGGATAATGCTAGAATAAAATTGAAGTGGTTATGAATAAATTTAGACCAGAAGGCAGAAAAAACCCATATCTTTGAATCACTTTCTGAATAGTGCAGTAGGGGAGAGGAACTTCAATTATTTCAAGGTGAAAAAAATTTAGGAAAGCCTGTAAAGCAGAATCTGGGTCAGCCTGGAGTAATAAATGAAATGGGCAATATGAGTTCGTACGTGACTCACCTTGCCACTGCAATAGAGAAAAGTGGATGGAAGGAGCATTGGTTGTTTGATTGCTGTATTTATTTGTTTCATATATATTCTGTATTGTATCCATAGCAAACTGAGCTGTCCTGACAAGTATTTTTGTAACCCTGTCTACCCCTTTTATAACAGTAAACCTTCTGTAACGGAAAATGGATTTATTTCAAATGTATCTTATGTCAAAAATGGAATCAGACAAGGACTTGTGCACTTGTATCTACTTTGTTCAGCCTTCTGTGCTCAGGACCACTGGCCTTTGCTTTCCTGGATCATGGAAAATTAGTACCTATTTGCTAACAGCAATTCCTACATGCTACTATACCCTAATTCTTTCATAGCCACAAGGATGTCTTATAATCAGAAGCCATTTTCTTACTGTTTCAGGCTAGCTTTACAGGGAATGGAATTAGACTCAAAGAAACCAATAAACTAACATACACTGATAATGTTCACTCTCAGCTTTATTTACTCAGGTGTACTGGATAAATTTCACATTAGAGTACGATGCCACTTGAAATGGAAAAATCAGTAACCGCAAGAGGAAAACTAACTCTTAATTTTGTTGGTTCCAGTGCAAGCAACACATGGTACCTGACTGAAATGTTACTGTAGAAAGGCATCTACTACGGTCATCACAAAGTGCTTGTACATCAGAATAAGGAAAAGAAAGAAACCAATGCAATATGTTTAACTTAAAAAAATTGGCACTGAATGGAAATTATTCCTTGTTATCAGTCTTGTCTTTAAAACAGAATAAAAGGAACAGTCAGAAGAATGAAATCCTCGTCTATGCTGTAGAAACCAGAGATAATTACACTAGGATTCTGAGCAAATGCATTTCAGTCAGCCAAGGGACATTAGAAAGACCAAGAGAAGCCAGCACGACTGAACAGAGAAGCAAAGAAAGCACCAGAAATGCAAAAGTATAATCAAAATTTTAATAAATAAGTGCACAGCAAAAAATAATAATACAATGTTTTTAGCTGTTCTTCCCATGGAAGAGGCCACAGCTACTCTTTCTTTATAAGGGGACACATGAGATGATCATTCCCATATTGAAGGAGATCATGAAGCATATCAAAAAGTATTAACTAATCACCAAGACCAAAGGATATTCTTCCAGGAGCACCTGAAGAACTGCACTGTGAAATGGCTCAATTAGTATATGGTGTGTAAGCTGAAATGTAAAAATGTCTCAATGTCAAGACTCTTCAAAGCAGCTAATGCAGCTTCAATTTTTAAAGAGGATCCTATGTAAAGGCTTGGGAAACTACAGACTGGTAGCACATCTGTACCAGGCTAATTGATAGAAACTGTAATATAAAAGAGCATCCATAGATAAATAAAGTATAATGGGGAAGAGTGCATTCAG
The DNA here is from genome assembly GCF_000696875.1 of Nestor notabilis. Lineage (NCBI taxonomy): Eukaryota > Metazoa > Chordata > Aves > Psittaciformes > Psittacidae > Nestor > Nestor notabilis. Next base: position 16,061 of record NW_009917791.1, on the reverse strand, counting down.
TTCTGTAAAGGGAAATCATGCTTTACAGTCTAGCGTGGTTCTTTGAAGAAGTCGATAGACATGGGGATAAGGGAGATCCAGCTGATAGTGTATTTGCATTTCTAAAGGCATTTTACAAAGTCCTTCACCAAAAAACATTAAGGAAGTTAGAACTACCACAGAATGAGACGGAACATCCTCACATGGAGAAATAACTGTTAAAAACACAGGACACAGGTTGGTAATTAAATTAGTAGCATTCACAGGTAAAAGTGGTGACAACCAGAATTAGTAAGGTAAATTAGTGACAAAAAGATGTTATAAATCATTACAACACAACAGACTGTGACAGGAAGCACAGAGACAATACAAGCACCTGATGGCCACTTTGTGCTGTTCTGATCCCCCCCAAAAAAAGAATACACAACAACTTGAAATAAAACTTGAAAAAATAATAATAAAACAAAGAGAAAAGGACAACAGATGTGATGAAATTGATTCACAGATGTGTGAAAGGGATTTCCCTTCAAGGAACAGCCACATTCAGGATGCAGAATCATAGTGTAAGAAAGGTATCTGGGTAGGAGAAGGCAGGAGCTGGGTAAATAGCTACAAAAGCATGAGGTGAAGGGAATGGCCAACTAAGAAATCACTGTTATAATTGTTCACTTTCTCTTTCATAGCCAGTGCATTTTCTCTTCCATAGCCAGTTACAGTCAGTCATCAGATAGCAGGTTCAAAGCAAACAGAAGGAGGTTCTCCATGTAAAACTGAGGTAGTTTGTGAAATTTGCCACAGGTAGTTGTGCATGATGGAAAGCCTACTTGTATTCAGAATGAGGTCAGGCAGGTCCTCTCTTCACTGAGGGCTGTGAAGTACTAAGGTTCCTCCTTGGTCTCAGCAGTTCTAGAGCTGCAGGCAACCAGAGGCTTCCTCCAATGTTACACCTATTCCTTAGCATCCATGAAACCCCCACGATGAAAGAGAGCAGTCACTGTCAGACCTTTCTGAAATACTCAGGTCTTTGTAGCAGGTGATTATACGCAGCAAATAATGCTTTTCTGAGCAGGTTTTCTTGTCATTACTGTTAAGATCAAGTCTGCAATGAACAAAGTATTTGTACCCAGCACACTCTGTTTCCTATTTGCTATTTCCTATTTCCATCTTCTGTGGTTCCAGATTTTGGACCCAATGACTATTCTACAACAAGCTGTGCACAGCAGAGGAGGGAGGTGTCCACCGCAATGACAAGTGGACAAACACAGAGGAAAATGTCTTGCAATAGCCTTACCGATCATACATCTCTGCAACAGTCATGTAATAACAAAGGTCTGATGATCTCCAGCAGGTTGCCTGATGTAAAGATCTGCTTGGAGACAAATCCTCCAAGTGCATGCTAGATTAACAACACCCTGTAAACTGTCTTATGCCTTCCACACTATTGAGTAGAAAAAGCTTTAGACCAAGACATTTGAGTCAAATCTATTTACAATACACCCATATGCTTTAAGGAAAAATTACCCATAGCAGCTGGGAGTCCATAGAGAATAAATGGCTACATCACATCAAAGAAATTATCTCCATCAGCTATAATGGACTAACATTTATTGCTTGAATCCTCTACTTCAGAGTTTCCTTTGGTTGCCTGCCAAGTTCAGAAAGGAGTAATCTTCTCTTGATTCATAATCTGGCTCCTTTCCTTCTCTCTTCCTCTCATGCACTAGATGCTGGGCAGAGAGAGACACATTAATGCAAGTAAGTTTGGCACCAAACCTGCTATAAGACTGCACTTAGAGCAGCATTAATTAACAACTTTTATTGCAAAGTTCACTATTTCTTTCTCTCAGGTTTAGGGTAAAAGTCTTTGTCATGAAGCTTGTTGGAATCTTCCCTGCAGTTTTAACACTTCTGGGGTTTTTTTTCTCCTGATCTGTAGGTTGTAGTCCACACCAAAGGATAGTAAGAAAATAGCTCACAAGAATTTCCCGGCTACAGAGGGAACCTAGGACATCAGCTAGTCCTTTCATCTGCCCTGATCTCTTCCTGGAGTCCAAGCTAGCTGTGACTTTTGTTTCCTTGCTGTGGAATACTGGGCAATGTTACCCAGTCTGTGAAGCAATATGTGGCAGGAGCACACCAGGCATTAACACAGTTGCCCGAGACAACAGGAACTGGCCCTTTGAACCAAACTCTGGTTTCAGCCAACATCCTGTCAGTACCAAAAAGCAGATCTTTGGAAGCTCTTGTTCCAAGTTACATGATCATTAAAGACACATTAGTATCTGCTGATCATTTTCTCTTCAACTACTACAAGATTTTTTAAATAGGTAGAACTTCTAACTCAAGAGATTAATACACAATACAAATTGTATATTAGAGCCCTGCAAATGATACTGGCAATCTTTGCTGGGATACCCTTCTTAAGACTGGAACGTTTCTGGCAATTGCTGCCTCCAAGCCAGCCCTAGAGCGTCTCAGAGGTAGGTTTATCTTATTTCATTATTAAGCACCTCATCATGATGAAGTATGAACAGGAACAAAAAGATACATCAATAATTTTGGCAAGCGTAAAGAGAAGTCAGGGACCTGTGACAACCTTCCTGTACAAATCATGACAAAACAGCAGAGTGGTCCATTAACACTACTGTTACTACATCAGCAATGGGTGCAGTTTTGTGGGGTGGCACAGGAGCCCTTCCCAAGGAGTAGAACCCTCTGTGCTATCTGTCATTACCTCTTCCCCACTCAACGTATAAGATTTCAGTTTGGTCTAACCAGCGCAATGATAAGAGACTTGTGTGTGATATTCAGATAGATAAACAAGGAATTAGTTAGTCATTTTGCATCTTACAAGGCAATGGTGGGATTGATGTTGGAATAGTGCGTTTAGTCAAGTGAAAAATTGAAGATAGAGTGAACAGCAACACCATTATTTGACGGCTGGAAAATGAGGTTTTATGAAACACTGAAGGAATTCAATACATTCTGACTATCCAAAAAACACAGACAAGACTGAGAAATGACTTGCTACATGGTGTATAAACAGCCTCTGAAGGAAGGAAATTAAAATATGCTCCATAAAGTACCAGAGAAAGTGACCATCGGCTGGAAGGGAAAGTTGCACAAATTCAAATTAGAAATAAAAGTATTAATGGCAGATTCTCCTGATGGGCCAGAAGTTCAGGCCCCACCTCATCAGACAAAATCCAGATGCTGGTCTGGATGATGCTTTCATTAAATACAAGTTATTGGGCTCATTCCACAGCTAACTGGGATCAAAATCTCTCAGTACATAAAAGCAGACTAAATAGCATAAGGGGTTTTTCAAGCAAAAAACTATGCATTTTATATCAAAACATCCTTTTCAAAGAATGCTTAACATAGCTCATTCAACCGCAGAACAGTGAGAAAACGCCAGGATTTTTTCCCTCTAACATTGTCTCAGCCCTTTTGAGCACATGCATGAACTTTAACAAGGTGATGACTCTGTTGTTTCATTCCCAAACTGCTGCACTTTTTTCCCCACCAGATCTTGTTTCTTTTCTTTGAGGGCGGAGACAGGTTTGCTGCCATTGAAGTGAGCCAGGGTTGTGCTGCTTAAAGTCTGCCACTGCCTGTTCCTCTGGCAACATCTGCAGTTTCTGCCCAGCTGGAAATTATAGTGTTTTACCTTCTGGTTTATGTCATCTGGCATCTGAGTTTTAAAAGGGAGGGTTGTTTTGAAGGAAATATTGGAGAATCACTGGCTGTGAAGGGACCCTGCAGAGACCAGTTCAAGACAAAACTGATTTGTAGATGTTTAAAGCAAGAGGTGACTTTCATAGAAGGTGGGCACTGAAAAAGCTTAATAATGGGTTGAGGGATGTTCCCTGAGCATCATCTAGAAACTCTATGGCAGAAGCTGGAGCTGAGTCTGTCCCTCCACAGTAACAGTCCCCCATCATGATCCAAAAATGTCCACCCTCTGCCTCACTCACCCAGCCTCTGCAAAAATAAGGCTGCAGGATTGCTTGGGAAGCTTATCTATGTTGCTGAAGTATGGAATTCACCTGTGATAGTGAATCCAGAATTGCTTGTCTAACTCAGCTCCTTGCCTTGGGCTCCTTTATTCTATGTGAAGAGAAGCAGGCACGTTAAGGGTGAGATAGTGAGGATCTGGTTTTGATATCTATTTTAAGGTGAGATAAATCCTGCCCTAAACAGCACTGGCTCTATCACCTACCTCTCTGCCAACTATAAAGCAAATAAGACTAAGCCTGTGCAAATAGGTACTTCTGCAAGAGCAAAACTAGTAACCACACAGCTGCAGCCAACATCAGTATGACTTGCTCTGAAAACATATATAACTAAAAATATCTAAGTGCTATAAAGAAGTCATGTCTGATAATCCAAATGGAAGCCAAAAATTAGTTCATACTTTGGATTATTTTGACTTTAATACTTACGTGTGCATAACTCCCCTCTTGATGAAATGAGGCCATTACTATCGCTTCACCCCTCCACTGTGTGGTGAAGTTACGTTCATTACATTTTGTAAAGAAGGAAGATTCCCTGGTGAAGCACTAGAGAGAAACCTGGTAAGAAATTAATAATTCTGTATTCAGTGTTGTCCATGGTAAATAATGCATCGAGCCACATACTGAACGATGAGACTACATGAAATATTGAAGACTTGCTCTTTCAGCAAGCAAGTCTATTTTGTGCACTGAATGAGGCAGGGATTCTGTCTAAAGAGAGAAGTGATCACATATTTAAGACTCTATTACAATGCATGCGCGCAGGAAGACTAAATGAAGATTTTGCAGGTATGCTTAAATCTGATGCTTCCTAATTTTTGAGTGCTTGACTTCACGCCCTTGAAAATGGTTTAGTAAAGTATTTGTTTTCTTTCATTTCCTTGTTTTGTTTCAATTCTTTGGATAGGCATTAGACACCTGTGTTACAGATGTTAGCAGAGACAGGTAATCCCTAGCTGGGACCTGAAGGACAGCTCAAAAACTTGAGCTAGCTGCTAAGTACATGAAATCAGACAAGAGAGTGATGTAGGTCAGACAGGAAAAGTGATCTTATTCCTTGTATTACATAGACAATTGTTCTGTCCACCCTAGTACAGTATCAGTGACAAATAGAGACTTGAAAGCTACCAGAATCATAGCACAGAGCCGCCCAAATTCTTAATCACACATACACTTGCTTTTTGTCTTAAATATATATATAGCTCCTTTCCCAACAGTACACAAAGCCTGATACACCATAAGATTCAGTTCTTCCTCTGCAGTCCTGTAGGCATCAGGACTTCAAGATATGCACATTTTTAAAACAAATGCAGGGCTAGTGCTTGTCTGGGATTGTAGAACTAACACATTAGGTGGGCTCAGTACTAATCTGAACGCAATTTATATGAATAACCAGCCAGGGAACTACACATCCTCCTGCCTTGACCTTCCAAGGTGATGAATGCTCTTACATGGCTCAGAGATTGCTTTTCATTTTTTAAGATAAATAAAGGTTTATGAAGAAATATCAGTTTAACATGAAAAACTCTATTTTTTCCTTAACTTTTGTCATTATTGTATTTGCACTTCAACTTTGCATTAAGCCCCTGCATTATCATACCATGGCACATTACTCATTCTCCCACACATCTCGCGCAGTCAGAAAAGCAAGAATCCTGCCTTCTGCATTTCTCCTTCTCGCCCTTCTGCATTTCCCCTTGTTCTTCTTTATGTGCTTGCTCATTCCCAGTTCTTACCCCATTCTGTATTTCCTCCTTCCCATTTTTCTCATCCTCTACAGTCACTGTGCAAACCCACATTGCTGAATCCTTGGACACATCCATTGCCTCCTGCCTGCCATTTGATCCCACTCGGAAGCATCCAGGATGCAGCATCGGTGTCAGGATCTTGGCTGCATCCAAGATGTATGAAGAGATCCTTGTGTTAAAGACAAGATTGGTTGTTCTTCCCCTTGAGCCTTTAGGGGCATTAGGTGTCCTGCCTTTCCTTCTTCCACTTACTTTGTCATCTCAGCTATCTTCATCTGCGCTTTCTTGCTGAGGTGTAAGGACTGTGTCTCCACTCTGGCCTCCCACCAGTCAGCATCTTTACAGACTGTAATGGGGCAGGTAGATTGAGAATCTGCCTTTGCTATTCAAAAAATAAAAGCCTCCACAGGCTACTATTCCATTAGGATGATGTGAAGTCAGGCTCTGGGGTGTACCCGGAAAGACTGATCCATGACCTGCAGAGGAGGCAGCAAAAGCCTTCAGGTGGATGTTACCCACCACCTCTTCCTATTTCAGAGACATAGCTGAGCCAGGAGGTTGCAAATTGACACTGTCAATTTGCTGCTCCTTGCATTTTGCTCCTCATCCAGGATTCCCCAAACATCCGCATACTGGTTCCTCTCGACCTCGTGCTGTCCTCCTCTCCCTCAGGGATATCTGTGCATATCCCTTCTTTACCACCACAGGGGCATGGTCTCAGTCACCTCTTACAGAAAGACCTCACCAGTGCCCAGCAGAGGGGGATGATCACTTCCCTGTTGGCGATATTATTTGTGATACAGGCCAGGATGCCACTGGACCTGGCTACCTGGGCACAAACTGGCTCATGTTCAGCTGGTTGTCCATCACCAGCCCAGATCTTTTCCCATGAGCGTTTTCCAACCACTCTTCCCCAAGCCTGGAGTGTTGCAGGTGGTTGCTGTGGCCTAGATGCAAGGACCCAGCACTTCGCCTTATCAAACCTTATACAATTGCCCACAGCCCACTGATCCAGCTTGTACAGTTCCCTCTGCAGAGCCTTCCTCTCCTCCAGCAGAGCAACACTCTCATCCAAACTGGTCTTATCTGCAAACATACTGAGGGTGCACTCAACCCCCTTATCCTGGTCACTGATAAAGACATTAAACAGAACTGGCACCAGTACAGAGCCCTGTGGAGACCCACTTGTGACCAGCCACCAACTAGATTGAACTCCATTCACCACAAATATATAACCCTTGACATTACCGTGCCTCAGTTTCCCATTTCATGGAAACAAGTGTTATAGCTCTGCTGTGTTGAAGCAGTGGAGGTTTAGCTGTGAGGTACCCTGCTCCTGTACACAGCAAGCCAGACCAAGATAGATGATCCACAGTGAAATACATAACCATTAATTTAAAAAAGAAAAATATCACATATTCATTATTTCTTCTATCAAGTTTCTGTTCCAATACACATTCATAAATAGAAATGAAAGAACAACTAATATGACTTTAGTTACTGTGTTTGTCTGTTTTCCAATCACAATTCATGACCTGCTTCAGCAAGCAGGAGAACAAACATATTTGCTTTAGATAAATTAAAATGGTTTGGTGTGTTTATTACATTCTTTTTTCCTGTTTTATTCTCTTACAGTGATTATCTTTGCTTGCTTTACTCCAATAGCCACATACTCAGTCTAATCCTGGTGTCTGCTGCATCACGGTAGTGCCAGATTAACTGCCCTGCAGTAGATTCAGACTGAGATTGTAATCTGGTGTTTGGCATCTGAAAATGATCAAGACTTTATAAACACCATCACAACTGGCAGGAAGAATGGGATGAACCAAGGGGAGAATGGAAGGAAGATCTCTGCCTGTGATGTGCAGACAGGCTGACCAGTGTACCCATGAGGGACTCGAGGGCACTAATCATCCAGCAGCTGAACTACCCTCCAAAGCCCTCAGTGAAAAATCACCCATCAGAGGACCTGAGCAAGGATCCCAGGTCATGCAAAGCAGATTGGGCCAGAGGTGTATGGCACGGGCAGGGTACGGTGCCTCGGCTGAGCGATTCGCACTACTGGGATGCACGTTGCAGGTGAGCAGCTGAGTGTCCAGTACTCAGAGGCTGTGTGAGAGGCAGAAGAGCCTGCGGTGATCAGTATTCCATGCGGAAAGACTTATGGAGATTTTATGTTGGATAGAGGCAGAAGAAATGATGCGCATTGTGGGAACTCAGGATGGGATAAATTTCTCTTAATTTAAGCTGTCTATCATGAAAACATCTACATCTTAACTAGTCTGTGGACTACCTTGAAACCCAAAGCGGGAAACGGCATTTTTAGGATGTGAGCCAACTCTTTCAGATGCCTCCTTTAGGATGAATGCCAAGCCCTCAGCTCTGACCATGTCTCCTCTGGCCAGAAGGACTCCCTTCTTGAGGGTCTTTTCCAACCTAACTGATTCTATGATATCACAAACCAACAGGAGCAAGCCAGCAGGGTAGAAAGCTAAGAGCTATTTAGGAGGGTAAAGTGACTGGAAGCTGTATCTTCCTGCCAGTTCTGGTCTCATCTGTGCAGAGGACAAGTGTAAGACACAAACAGGATCTGAGGGGCTGCCCAGATGGAACTTTGCTTGCTGAGCTTGCAGTACAAAGGAGGTGGCACCAGTGTTGCCTCGCAATTAGGGCAGCCCAGGAAGGATTTTGCACCAGGCAGTACCACTGGCCCTCAAGTCTCAGCATAAAAGGGAATAGGTACAGGATTGATCGCAGTGCATAGGAAAGATGTAAGTATATGGCATCAGAGGGAAGAGCTCTCACTACTGCAGCTCTCCGATGGGGAAAAGGCCAGCGAATGCTGCTACTAGCAGAGTGAGGAAGAAGAACAGATATTCTTTTTCAGGAATCACCGTGATCCTACCAAACACCAGGGAGACTCCTACTACTGATCATCAACTTAGATGGAATAAACTCATTTTTTAAATGAAAAACAGAAAAATAAATCACAATGGCAACAACCGCCTCCCATCTCCACCATATGATTATATTTCAAATGTAATTACCAACGTTTCCAGAGCATGCAGATGTATTTAGTCTCACAAAGCAGAGACAATTTATTCATAAGCAGATCTGCAAGGCTGCCCAGGCAGAATCCACTCCATATTCAAGGGGATTATTAAATTGGTGGGTGTGAAGCGTTTCTTTGCAAGAGGCTCCAGTGCCTAGATAGAGCAGGCAGCCAAATGAGAGAAGGCAAGACGGGCAGGCAGGAGGGGTTGCTTGCATGGCAAAAAACTTATGACAGCCCCAGACTGGCAGCACTTCAGGAGGCAGAACAGCACAACACCCAGACAACCACCTCCAGACACAGGGAAACTGCCCTGCAGGGACTGTTAACTTGGCAGGAGGGTATATCCGTGCTCTCGGCTAGGCTGTGTCTCCTAATTCATGCGCTGTCTGGCAGGCATTCCCGCCGGACCCCCTCCAGTACAGCTGGAAGCCACTCAGGAACACGAAGCCAGAAGAGTCAGCAACTCCAGACAAGCTGGTGCTGCCTGCCCTGTACTGCTTGGACTGCCTGGAAAAACAATGAGGTGAGAGGTGGTAAGAGCTTTTTAAACAGCAGCTCAGCAGTTCCTGACCCTGCACATGTTCCTAACCTGCTCCAGTCATCAGTGATTTCAGCTGACACGGCTGATTCCGCACTGGGCCAGAATGAATGGAAACGTTTGGAGGTGCAGGGAAATAAATGTGGAGTGGTTGATTGGCCCCTGCTGACTGTTTGCTCACCATGTCAGGGCCAGCTGCAAGGTGATGAGAGATGCTCTTTTCTGCCTTCCAGCTCAGAGATGCTGCTTCCCTGCTGAGCTCCAGTGGCTGCTTTACACTGATCTGGGCACAGCAGCAGCAAAAGGTGATAGAGGTGATAGGTCCTGGCCAAGGCCAAGCATAACCTCAGCATTCCCAGATGGCTTGTTCAGAGTGGCTTCTGTCCCACCACATTCAAACATTGAGCTGTGCTGGGACAGGAATCTTATAGATGAATGCACGGAAAACAACAGTGTTTTTTCTCTGTCCTTTCTTTTCATTTTCCCCTTTTCCCACTCGCAGCTTCTTGAAACTTTCTCAACTTTGCAGAAGTGACAGAGCTGAAAAAGAAAAGTGAATTTGTCACAGTGTCAGTTGCATGAATCGGAAACATTTGTAAAGTTACAAAGTCGAAAAGGGGGAGACAGGGCAAAAATCACACTTCATGTTCTTCATGAAAGGGGGGAAAAAAGAAAGAAAGAAAAAATCCAGATCAGTGTGACATGTGTTGAAAACGTATCTAGTCAAAACAAGGGGCAGAGTGGAAAAACAAATACAGCCAAAATTCCTAAGCTTCTATTTTCTGCTTTCTTATAGTAACATTCCTCCATTTCTCAGAGCTCTTTGGGCAGCCTGGAGTGAGAGTCCCTCCACATGCTGCCCATGCCCCCGAGCAGGGAGGAGGCTGCAGAGTTATGGTGAAACCAGGCAGACCTGCAGCTCAAAAATGTGACTTTCTGACAGCCCATGTGAGCAGAGGAGGGTCCATCCTGCTGCCTGATAGAGGGCAGATGGAACCATTTGTGTGTGGTGCAAGAGGCATTGTGGGAGTACCATCTTGTGACGAAATACTGCTGAAAGTTGGTACCCAAGGGGCATAATGCTTGGAGTCGTGAGTGGTGAAAGAGCTGAGTTTGACATGTATGAGATGAAGAATCCCAAAGGCAGCAGGGCTGGGCAAAGGGCCACCAAGCAAGGGAGAAAGTAGAGATGTCCTTCCTAACGTTTTTGCCCCTTGCAGTAAACACAAAGGAATAGTTTATACGGTGATAGGTGCTGAATTTTGCTGTCCCTTTAGAAATGACAGGTTGGAAAGTTGTTGGAACTGGAACATCTTTTAAGGAGCAAAAACCAAGGAACAAATTCCCCGGAACCCCATACAGAGCTAGTAGAGCACAACAACGACAGGGACTGGTCACCTGGAAAAGCACATCCAGATGTGGGAGCAGGGCTGGAAGACTGGGGGAAGTGCAGCACAGTGTTACCCACTGCTGCTTCAGCAGGCATGCTGATACTTCAACACAAGTAATTCTCTTGATTTAAATCCCCTTTACACCCCTGCTGGAGAGGAGAGAGTTGAACAGTCTTGACCACATGACTTTGTAATTGCTGTGGGACTCCGAAATACAGTGCTTTTCTTTGCCAAGCAGCAGAGAGGGTACCAGCCTCCACGAGAGCCCTCTGTGGTGCTGGGTGTGCTCAGATAGGAGGCCATCCCTCTTCCCCTCAGCTCTCTCGCCATCTCCTGGGATGCACTTTCTCAGCTGATCTGCCACAGAGGCCTGAATTAGCCACACCACATTTACTTTGCCAAGCAACTGAGCAAGAGTTCCTGGGGAAAACTCTGCTATCTCTGAAGTAATTAGACAAATTAGAGCACAAGGGTGTTTCTGGTTCAAGTTAATCTGTGGGCAGTAAGTACAGTGAGTACGGGGCAATCAGCAGTGCTCAAACAGCTGCATCTTCCAGGCAGGTCCTGGTGGGTTTTCATTACTTACAGTGGAGAATGTGTTGTCATGAGAATGACCCTACAGGCCATGGCCAAGAGGACAGTACTGGGCAGAGAAGCAGCAGCACAAACCATTGTGCTGTGAGAGCCCCAGGGTGCTGTCACCCAGCATCCTTATGCTAGGAGAACAAGTGAAATTACTGCTGGAGCTCTCATTTCTGCAGGAAATACCAGTGTGAGTGTGGTGGGTCCCTTTGCTCTTTGCTTTTCAAGAACATTAAGATGAACACCCAAGTGCTCACAAAGTGAATTTTAAAATCACTGGCCTGAATATTCATGAGGTTGTATATTCAACTGTGTCAAACAGAGGTATCTATGCTGGAAGTGCTTGTGCAGCCGTCCGGTCAGGGAGAAAGCCACCACCAGCTAGATTATCTCACCAGCCACAGATCACTGGTGGAGCTCAGAGTGGGAAGTGGTCTGGAGACTTTTGGTGGCTGATAAATAGGAGTTAGAGGAAGTGATTAATTTGTGGAATAATTTTCACCGATGGACACATCTGAAGGATTTTCCACCTCTTGCCTTTTATTCCAAGAGTAGAAAAGGTTTCTGTTTGTCACACCTACTGTTCATATAGGCTTTATTCACTCAGCTTCATGAATTGAAATGGCTAAAGTTTGCCCTGCACTTCGAAAAAGCTGTTTGGCTTTCTTGGCTCCAGTTTTCAGGAATGATTTATGATGTCAGAAGTGACTACAGTTAAACAAGGAACATGCAAGTGGCCTGTTTGGTAGAGATATGGGCTGGCTTCTGCCAAATATTGGCGCTGTCAAAGTGTAACTAACTAAGCCCTGCAGCAGGCAGGTCTGCAGTCACATTTGAAAAATTGGTTGGTTTGGTTTGGGGGTTATTTCATCACTGTTTGATCATGAAAAACCACCTCTTTGATCATTGAAATACTACTTTTTGTGCTGCTTTCTCATGATGCAAAAGGACAGACGAGCACAGCAGCCAAACATGAGCAGCATTTACTGGGGCTTATTGCATCCTGCTGCACTATTACTGGCTTCTGCTGCAGTTGTGCTTTGTTTGGTTGTCTGTGAGCCAATCCCAACTGCAAAAATGCCTGGATCTTTTCAGCGAAGTGAGGAGGAAAATTAATGAGTTGATTTGCACCTTTCAGTCCTGAAGTAATTGTGTGAGACACACAGACCCCTCCTTGCCCAGCCCTGGCTCCCCAGAAGGAGAAGGCAATAATATTACTTTCCAATTTGATCTTGCCTGAGCCCCAGCCCTTCACTCTGCTTGAGCTGCTAGCCAATCCAATCAAGCTCTGGCTGCTGGTTACAGGCAACCTAGTGGGGATAATTACATTAAGAAGACTGTCAGGCTCTGAAGGGACATGGGACAGCTTCAGAAATGTTTGAAAGCCTTCAGAACACCAGGCACTGGAGCTCAGACTCAACACAACTCCATGAGCTGTGACTATTTCCTTTGAGGTTTGGCAAAATCTGCTGGAAGCAAAGCAAGCTGGGCTGGAGCCTAAGCAGTCCCATGATGATGAGCAAAAGCAAGCCAGAGAGAAATAACAAGCATCCTCAGGTCTGCTCTTCTTTTGTGTTTTGGGGTGCTCAGAGGCTGGGATTTCAGCCTTCCCTCATTCCGTATACATGGTGCATAATCCATGGGGAAAAAAATCCATGAGAAAGGTAGGGCAAGACTGCCACAGCTAAAACTTAAGGGCATCATGGAACAGATACCCAGGGAAAACACAATTTCCATCACACCCAAGAAGAGAAACTCAAAGACGACAAAGCGATTTTGTCCACTAGGAAAAGAAATGGGAGACTGTCACGGTTTAAACACAGCTGGTAACTCAGTACCATGCAGCTGCTCACTCACACACACACTCCCTTTCCCCCTCTGGGGAAAGAATGTAAACCCCACGGGTTGAGAGAAGAACAGTTTAATAGCTAAAGTATAAGAACAATAATAATAGCATTAAAAATAATGATAAAAGAAATAACAAGGTGAGAGAGTATAAAACCAAAAAGGAAAAAAAAACAAACCAAAACAATAAACACAAGTCATGCTCAATGCGATCTTCTTGTGCCCCTCCTCAGTGCCAGAGCATGAGAGACAGAGAACTCAACGATCCAAGTAAGTGCTACTGAGCAACAACTAAACCATCAGTGTGTTGCCAGCTTTATTCTCTGACTGAAGCTCAAATACAGCACTGCACCAGCTACTAGGAAGGAGAAAAATAACTGTTACATATGAACCCAGGACAGAGGCCAAAGGTATTTCCGGCATCCTAATCCCCGGTGCAGAAAGCCACACAACCTGACAAACAAAGCCAGGTTCCCCACCAATCACAGAGGAAAAATACTTCCTGCCATGAATTTTGATCCCTTGTGCGCAGGAGCCAGTTCTACCAGAGCTATCTGCAGGATTCCTGTTTCCTAGGAGCACAAGCATACCATGACTGCATTTCCAGCCTTTCTTTCTGCCCCTCTCCAACATTCCAGCTCTCCAAGTGGATGTTTTCTATTTGTTAGAATAATGGGAGCTCTTAACAGCTCCTTGCTATCACTCTCAGCGCGGTAGAACCAAAATGCAGCATCCTCAGCTCTGTTTTAGAAATGAGGAATGTTGGACACATCAAAAAGATGTGATCTGTCCAAGAGAAGTTGAAGGCTCAAGAACAGAGCCTGTGTTTTCCATCTTCTAACCAACAACTCAGCTTAAAGGACAAAAGCTCACCCTTCGATAGTGAAAGACAATCATGTCCCCAGAAATCTGTAAGAGGTTTTGCTCTCAAGAGGGAGATTGTCTTTTACAAAGACTTTGCCATTCCCGAAATGGACACATCTACACTGCACTTGTAATCTGAGTTTATGCTGGTTTTAAAAGGGACCTTCAGTTGTTTCCACTAGCCTTGCACATGTTTATTCATAATGTCTACATTACACACTCCAGTGTAGTGTAAAACCACTGACCTGACATAGGTACCAGAAGCCTTGTGGTTTCTCAGAAGAGTAAATTAGCTCCAGTAGAGCTTCCTGATGTTAGAAACGTACTAAACATCTTAAGCTATTCTTGTTTAATTAAGGCCTTTAGCAATAAAGCTTGTGAAGGATTAGGAATAGAAAGCAATTAGGCTCTTGACAGACCTAGCTACTGGTTTTCTTAACTTCCATGATACACACGTAAGAGTACTTGACAGCAGAAAAAAAAGTAGGCATTCAGATACAAGAGAGACATATTTTCTCTCTACAAAAGGACAGTCATTTCCGTTAATAGAATAAATATAATTGACCTTGTAATGAATTATTTGATATTTTGGAATAGAATTACAGTGAGTAATAAAAACGTTTTGGCATCAGGCACATCTATAAGATACTCGTGCAGCTTGGCAATGCTTTGTGTGGTTTTGGGGTGAGGGTGAATGACAGCCTCTGTGCTCCAGGTGACCTGTGGCACATACAAGTTGTGGACATGTTTTACAAATTCATATGCAGACAGAACGGCTTAGTTACAAAAATAATGTGTTTGAGAGACAGAAAAGAAGCTGTTTCCAGATAACAAGACTGCTGTTCTCTAAGCCTTTAAAATGAAATGTTAGGTTGTTTGTAATCTTTCAGATGACAATCACCAAGAAACTCCACATGGCTTATCTCTAACAGTGTTTCCCATAATAACCTTAAAGACTTCCAAGGTATTTGACTGACCTACCTATCCTGTGGTCCAAACCCTAGACTGCTTTATTTCCCTATGGAGCTCATTCATAGCTAACTTAAGTAGCTCCACTTCAAGTGGCGAATGTCCACCAGCCCAGCTGAGCTTCAAACGATGAAAGCCATGTTGATCAGTATGCTGCACACAGAGCCTAGGTCTGTCTAGGTCATGGCCACATGCCACCAGCACCAGGAGCTGATCTCAGTGATTTTCCTTGAAAGCAGAAAATACCTCATCACTACAGCCTTACACCCATTAGAGACTCCCAACACGTGACTTACCCCTGTAATTATACTGCAGGTACCCATTCACTGAATCAGCAGTCCAGTTTCCAGTGATGTGGGGAATCACCAGAGAAACAAGGCATCTATTTGGAGCGGATGGAGCTGTCCTCTCTAGAAGAACAATGGACTCAGCTTTCCCTATGCACTTGGAAGCACATCAGTCCTCAGTGAGGTAATCAGCAAGGAAGTGCTCTGGAAAAGCACAAAGTGACTGGGCACATTGAGATGGAAATCCTTCCCCCGCCAAGCAAGACTGGTCAAGCAACAGGGGCAAGACAACCTGCAGGGAGTAAGCAGAAGGAACTTGGAGTGTGATGTCACGCACAAAAATATGTTTTAATTTTGGAAAGTCACTATTTTGAAAGTCACACAGATGGGGAAAAGAGTCAGTGCTGCCACAAGGCTGTATGGAAAACACAGAAGGTGGAAAAGCACAGGAAGGCTGAAAGCCTCCAGTAACGATAATTGTAGAAGCAAGTGCCAGGCTTTCATGATACCTCATATTACACCTATATACTCTTGTATCAGAAAGATCAGAGGTACAAAATCCTCTGCCCCTCCATGCTGCAGATACTGTATAGAAACCCCAAAAGCACTGAAGCTGGTCACTTCAGGGGTCTTAAGATACCCTGCTAATTTCTGGCAAAAGTATGCAGCCAACTGTAAATTTTCCAGCGGTTCTTCTAATGTGAAGGAAATAACTACATAGAGAAGTAGAAAAAGCTGCTGGAAGGATGCTGTGAGAGTGTTTGATCCTCACTAGTTCCTCACTAGT
>NW_009917790.1:2547-3198 GCF_000696875.1 Nestor notabilis | reverse complement strand
CTCCCAAAACTCCTGCTCCACCCCCCACAATAGCCCTGATCCCCTTAAAACATCCCATAACCCATCTGGTACCCAGGAACCACCCCTGCTCCAGGCATCTCCATCCATCCCAGGAGCCCTAAGCCACCACAAAACTACATGGTACCCCAAACCCCAGCCAACCCCAGGCATCTTTATCCCTCCGAGCACCCCTTGTAACCCTAACACTTACAAAACGCAATTGGTCACCAATCCCAAGCTCCACAAACCCCAGGAATCTGGCACCCCTAACACACAGAAAAGCCCACTTGGTCACCCCAACTTTTTTTTCCACTTGGTCCCCCCAAGCTCCAGAACCCCCAGCAATCTCCATCCCTCCAAACATCCCTGGTACCCATAAGAAGGCACTTGGTGCACCCAAAGCCACCCAGCCCCAGGCATCTCCATCCCTTCCAATCCCCAGGGGAGACCTGAAACACTCCTAAAATCCACCTTGTACCCCAAACCCACCCAGCCCCAGGCATCTACATCCCTCCCAATGCTGCTGGTACCCCAAAACAACCTAAAATCCCACCTTTCTTGAGTCCCAGAAGGAAGGATCCTCACACACAGAGTGCTGGGCTATAGGGACGCTGCCTTGACTGATGGCCCCAGCTCATGGCCCTGCAGCAC
>NW_009917790.1:1716-2068 GCF_000696875.1 Nestor notabilis | reverse complement strand
CCCCTGGCAGTCAGGTGCAAGGCCCTGTCCAACCTGCCCTTGAACCTGACTGCCAGGGGTGGAGCATTCACAGCATCCTTGGGCAACATGCTCCAGGGCCTCACCGCCCTCACGGTACAAAACTTCTTCCTTTCATCTAACCTGAACTTCCCCTGTTGCAGCTGAAACCCATCACCCCTTGTCCTATCACTACAGTCCCTGATGAAGGTCCCATCTGCAGCATCCTTGTAGCCCCCTTCTGTCACTGGAAGCTGCTCAGAGCTCTCTACACAGCTTCTCTTCTCCAGGATGAACAGCCCCAATGTTCTCAGCCTGTCTCCCTTCGGGAGGTGCTCCAGGCCCTGAGCATACT
>NW_009917790.1:344-1377 GCF_000696875.1 Nestor notabilis | reverse complement strand
AGGAATGGTAAGCATGGCCATTGCGAACACGGCTCTGCTGGTGGGTGCGTGTGGGTTCTGGCTTCAGCTATGTCCCTTCTCCCTTTTGTGCTCTATAGACGCTGCTCCAGCAGAAGCCCATGGACCGACTGCGCACAGAGGTGCGGCATCTCACCATGGATGCCATCATGGAATTATGTACCACAACACTGCCCATCCCTCCTGGGGATGCCAGAGCTCCATGTCCCCTTGTCCAAGCCCTCAAGGCTCTGCTCCTAGCACCACCGTCCAACTGGAGCCCTCTCTCTTTGCACCTCAGGGAGAAAGGGCTGGCAGTCTAAGAGAAAAGCCTCCTGGAAACCTGCTGCACAAGTATCTTCTTCCTTCCTCCCTCCCTCCAAAAGAGGAGTTTTCAGACCTGGACACTTACTACTACATCTGTGTAATAAGTGCTTGGGGAGATACAGGAGCCCACAGCCCCCTCCGGGCTGCTCTCTGGTCACCCAGTGCTCCCTGATGACCATGGTTAAAGCCCAGCTGGCACCTTAAGTGCTAAGCTGGTGGGATGGGGAGGAGAATTGGGAAGGAGGTAAAACCCATGGGTTGAGATAAGAACAGTTTCATAATTCAAATAAAGTCTAATAATAGTAACAACAAAACTACTAAGAGAATGAGAGAGAGGAATGATGCCCAATACAATTGCTCAGCACCCGCTGAGCGATTCCCAGCTCAACCCTAGCAGCGATTGGCCCCTGCCAGATAATCCTCACCAGTTTCTGCAGTGGGCATGACATGCTGTGATATGGAATATCCCTTTGGCTAGTTCAGGTGTCCTGGCTCTGCTTCCTCCCAGCTTCTTGTGCCCCTCCTCACTAGCAGAACATGAGAAACTGAAAAGTCCTTGATCAGGGCAAGTGCTACCGAGCAACAACTAAAGCATCGGTGTGTTACCAGGCTTATCTTCACAAAATCATAGCTCTGGACCATCTTATAGGAAGAAAATTACCTCTATCCCAGCCAAAACCAGGACAAGATCCAAGTCAGGAAGGGGCTC
>NW_009917790.1:0-325 GCF_000696875.1 Nestor notabilis | reverse complement strand
TCCCCGCTCAGCCAGACCCAAGCAGCAATTAGCTGTGCCAGAGCCTCACCACCCTCACAGGGAAGAACTTCTTCCCTATATCTAACCTAAATCTTCCCTGTTTAAGCATGAATCCATTGCCTCTTGGCCTATCCCTACAGTCCCTGATGAAGAGCCCCTAAATAAATAAATATGGTGCCCTTAAACAGAGATGAGAGAATGCAAGAGCCAATATTGCACGTAGAGACTGCTGTGTCTGGCAAAGAGGGATCTTCACTGTTTGTCATGTGTCCAAGCAGAGAGCTGGCAGGCAGTGGGTGTGCTCCAGCAGTTCTCCAACCCCAGG
>NW_009917789.1:82448-102926 GCF_000696875.1 Nestor notabilis | reverse complement strand
GACACTTGGTTAAACTTCATGAGGTTGGCATATTCTTTATCGTTCTCTCTCATTTAGAATTTGCATTTTATTTTCATTAACTCATAAGGAAATTTACCTGCAAACTGAAAATCAGTTGCGTGAAACTTAGACCAGTATCACTGATTTTATCCTAGTTCTTGTGCTTTAAAATATGGTATGTTCATCATAGATAAAAATATTCCTCCTCTCGCTTTTTCTAATAGGCTTTCAGTTGTGGTGTCTACCACAACTTTTCATTTACAGCTTGCTAATACTACACTCAGACAAATCATTGTCAGATTTCACTTCTCTTTTTTTCAGTGTGTTAGAATGGTGCAGTCCCAGAGATAAATAAATTTGAATGATGTTGATAAATTATTATTTTTATCGTTCCAAGCAAAAAGGTCTAAGGCACTCTAGACCCTGTCTCAGTAGAATTTTAGAGAACAAATAATCTGCAGGAATGGATTGTGAACAGCTGTTGAACAAGAAAGCAAATCATGTAATCATATCAGCACTTTAACCGGTGATAGCTGGTTTATAATGAAGGAAAACAGGAGAAAATATTCCAAATACCAGTGACAAAAAACCATAGATTGCCCTCATAAAATCTTGTATTCACAAGGGTACTTAAGTACTCTCTAAACATAATTCATCACCTTAGGAAATACTGTAGGATGATATCAATATCTGCTACATTTTCTATACACTTTCATTTTTTTCCACTGAACTTAATTTGCATCTTCATACTTGGTTGTCCAACATTTTCATTTTTATCTCTTTATCAGGTATAGCTGAAAACAGTAAAATGGGCATAGCCACTGTGCAACTACTGATGTAATAAAAAAAAAAAAAAAAAAAAAAGAGGTTTATTTGCAAGAAATGTAAGAAAAATATATACGAGTGGAAATCAGTAGAAAACTTCTTTTTTTTTTTAATTCCAAAAGCAGTAGGATTTGAATTTCTTTCTCATATGAAAATGAATTAGGGAAGAACAATACTGCTGTTTGCAGACAGATTATGTGTGCTGGAATAAGAACTATCTGATACAAATTCAAACTACCACAGTGATGAAAAACAATTTCTATGAACTGCTTTATCAGATCCTGAATAATAATTTTGCAAGAGTAAATATACAAATATTGTTTTATTTTAAAATACATTTGTAATGTATTTTCTGGTATTCTTTATTAGTATTTATTGTATTCTTTTTTGGAAGGAAATGCAAGGTTCTATAGAACTTCCAGTAAAACAAAGATTCACCCCAGGATGCTCACAGTGTACAAAAAAACAATTATTAGGGGACAGATCAAGATTATGTTTGCTGCAGCACATTCAGAATTGCATAGATGTTTGGTTTCCATGTTCCCTTCAAAGCTGAGATAAAAAAAAGCAAAATATTTTGTTTCATTCATTTTATTTATTGCTGAAATCAAAATGCTTTCTTTGGAAAATAGTGTGAAACTTTATTAGAAAATAATTAATTGAAAAATTCAGTGAGCTTCACACAAATTGGCCAATAGTTTCAATCAGTTTGAATCTGTATTCTTCAGCAAATAAAACATGAGAATGAAAATGCTGCTGAGCTTTACCACTCATCCCAACACAGCTAACAATTTTTGCTAGTGCTACTGAAACAACTACACTATCTGTTGATGGAAGGTCAGAAGATCATTTTAGCACTGAACTACATGAAATCATTTCACAGAAATAATAAACCTAGCATAAAGCTGAAGCATCACTTATCTCTCCAAGGTTTGCACAAGTGACACAGGAACACAGTCATGGGGATGGAAGAACATTCAGTCAGTCTCATGCTGTGCCTTTAGTCTTAAAACAGCCTCTGTTTAAATATGACCCATTTAAAAGCATAAAGTAGAAGTATTTTCTATTAAGCATCCAAAAGATAGTAAAGTTCAATTGGGTCCAGTACCACTCAAAAATAAAAGAAGTCTTTCACTTACTTCCCAATAAAGGACAACTGCCTTTTACAATTAAAATAGATTTTCAAAATACTCAAGAAATGTTGAGGACCAGAACATCGATTTGAGCCTTAACCAGTTTACAACTGCTTGGAGCATATTGGGATGATTGCAGGCTCTCTCGTCTACAATTTAATTGGCACCAGTTCTCTAGCACTGGTGGCAAGCAAAAAAAAAGGAAGAATTGCATGTTCTCGAGCCATATATTGCAAAATATTGTTTATCAGTAAAGAGATTCAAATACTGATATTTTATCTGTGCGAGACTCAAATCCTGGACATTGCATTGCTGTAAAGGTAATGCTGTAGATACTTTTTTTCTCCAGAGAACAGCATACATTGGAGATGGAGCATTTCAATAAGTCTACAAAAACTTCTAAAACAAATGATTTTCTTTTTGCCTAACAGCATAGATTTGTTGTTGCCATCAGCAAGTCTAATAAAACACAACAATCAGTGACTCAATGAATTATTATGCAATTTATTCCATAGAACCATTTTCAAGTGCAAATGCAAGAAACACCACCACCCCAAAAAAAATAAAAAAAAGAAACATGAATTTCTGTTATTGCTGCTTTCACTATCACTATTATTTTCATAGGACCGGCTCTGGCACTTAGATCTACAAAGAGACTAATCACCTAAAGCTGCGCTTTGGCAGAGTAGGGCTATTCACATTTGATTAGTGACATTCAGACTATGTCAAACAAAATGTAAAATCCCTTTACAGACAGTGTAGAGGAGGCTCAGAGGTGATTCAGAGCATCAGTCAGTTGCCCATGGTCAGACATCATGATTAACTATTTGCAGCCTTTGCTCTGCTGATGTCTCCCCCTTTGAGTGGCTGGAGCCTACATTTGCCCGAGTTTTCACTAGTGAACTTTCCTTAAAAGCTAATATTTTAGTTTTTCTCAGAAGAAACAGTCTTGCTGCTATTGGGCAGTTTGGTAACTGTATTTAGTATGTGCCCCTCAGCCTCTAATTTTACAGTTTCTCTGATTTCACAGTTAAGTGCAGGTGATGCCTGGCTGTAAAACATGTTTCTGATCATCTGCTGACCCCAAAGTACCCAACTCAGGCATTTGAGAGCCTTGCAGCTGAGGAACAAATATAAGGGATGAAAACTGACCATGCAAAGAGAAAATGGAGGTGTGTTTTCTTCTGACTTCATAAGTGCAGTGCTTTCTAAAGGTGAAGGCAAGAAGGCTGCAATGAGCCTGATGGTACCCATGCTAGAATCACATGGTGTGAGCCCAGATGCAGCTGGAGTCAGGACTGAACCCTGCACTAGGCAGAGCAGCTGCTTTCTGGTCAAGGACCAGAACCCAGGAATCTTCTTTCTGCTACCTGCTTAGAAAATTTGTTTCAGAAATGAACATTAGGAAGGAAAATGGGAATAAATTTTTCAATGTCTAGTTTTACTAGGGCAGCAAATCTTGGGTTTAAATTGCAATGAGAAAGATACAGAAGCAGCACAGTACTTTTATGCTGAGGGACAGTAGGGAGTTACTGCCATAGATCAATGAGGCTAATCAAAGAATTGCTTCCAGGGGAGGTTTCTAAGACACTTTCACTCCTCCAGCAAAACATCTGTCAGGTGCAATATAGGTAGAGCTGACTCTGCCTTAAGGTTGGCAGAGGCAGTAGGCTTCCCACTCTTTTTTCATGTGATCCTCAGTATTCTTTAAAAATTTATTATAAGCCTGAGAGCTGGGATCTGGGAAGCAATTCTGCACCCATGTGAAAGAGAAGAAGGATATTTTTGTGATTACCAGATAAAAAAATCTTACCTTACCTCATGAGAGGGGACAGAAAAGGGTTTAGTACAGTAGTTGCCAGCCTTTTCCTTAGACCGGCTCTAAGTTCCTACTATTGCTTCACTAGGAACTTTCTCCAGGGTCCTGCTGGAGCTTTCTCTTCCACACCATTTTTGAATGCAGCGTGTTACCTTCAGGACTGTCAGCACTGGGACCTGGACAGTGGATAGTTGAAGACACATGGTGCATAATCATTCTGAGCCTTTCTCTGCCTGGCCTCTTCCTCCCATTAACTTCCTATCAATGGGGGGCTGGGGTGGGAGATTGCAGACCAGTGTGGACAAAGACAACTGAGGGGATCTGTAGGGTAGATGTGGGGAGAAGCCGTCTGCAAGACAGATTATACACTGTGGCTGTACTCATTCTTTGAACATGATCTTACTTGAGTTGGAAAGACAGAAGTAGCACTGAAGGGCTAGGGAAGATCAGGGCAAGAGATGAAGATGAATGGAGCGTAATCAAATTTGCAGCACTGCTTCTTCCTCCCCATAGTTCACTTTGACCTTCAGTGCTACCTTGCATTAAAGAAAACATAAAGAAAAGCAATGGCAGATGCAAAAGGAACAGATCTGCTATTACCACCTTTCCGGTGAGAAGAAAGAGTTCTTGTCTTTCAAAGGAATATGTTGCCACTCACCAGGATCTACGCAGAGCAGCCTGCCCCTCATCACAGGGACAGGGTAACCCTCATCTATATTAAGAGAGGGCCTGAAGCTCCCTAAAATCGCAATTGTGCTGAGTGAATCTAGAACAAATCATACATGAATTAGTGCCTATGGTGCAAAGTCTAGGGTCCCAGGCTCCTGGGGCATGCCACAGCCACCAGGTCCTGCCCTGCCCCTCAAAGCACTTCCAGGTAACAGGGAGTTACAACATGATGTCTTTCTGTCCTTTCCCTCCTCATGGCTACTAAACTCCCACCTGAGCTAGAAATAACTGTAAGGTTATATTGTGTTAGGGTTAATTTCTGAAGGGAAAAAATTAATCTTCCTCAGTATTCAAAATGAGGGTCTTGAAAGAAGTGCTTGCTGTGATACCTTTGAGGGAGGTTCTAGGAAAAACCTTTCCAGACTACAGGCAGGGTACAAGTGCCCCACGCTAAAGAGAAGAGATAATGGTGTTGCACTGCAGCTAGAAAAGGAAATGGCATTTTGGCAATTGGATTCAATATATGCCATATTTACTTAAAGATGTCACAGCCTTCGTCCCTGTTATTCACACATACACAGAAGTACTGCAGCATGGCCCATTTATTTTAAAGCACTGCTGAAGTTTGACACTGATTCCAATTCCAGTGGAGCAATGCGAAGTAATAGAGTGTTGGTTTTAAATGTACTACACAGAAAATATGTCCAAGGGATTTATGTATGTAATTCCTTAGCACTGCTTTAAACACTTCATCCCTAAGGGCTCTTACTCACTAAACTGTTTGTTTGGGTTTTGTGCAGCACAGACTTTCAAAAAACCCCAACGTTGCTAGAAGGTTTATCAAGTAGGGTGGCCAGATGTTCGGAAACATCAGAAAAGACTGAGGTTAAACATCTCCCTCAGGGATTCCTCTTCTGAAATTATTTTATGACTGGGTTATTCTGAAGAGTAATGAACTGTATTTTTCTGTTGTTTTCCTGCAGTATCACACAGAGCACAGGCTGACACATGCAGAATGACAACATGGAAACTAAAAGATCAAGAAAGGGCAGATCTTTGCATTTCAGAAGCACGCTATTGTTTCTATTGATATAAAAGACTAGAATCCAAAACAAAGAATTATAGTTTAACAGTATTGTATTCTAACATATACTGTGCTGTAAGCTCAATGCTTAACTGAGTTATGAGGTTTAGCCGAAGTTAAAAAAGATTGACAGCTAATGTTAATAAGCGCAGATTATTTCAGATGTCCTGTTACAAGATCAGGAAAAAAAACAGTAAGTCTTTCCAGCATTGGAAATTTTGTTTTGTTTGGGGGATTGAGGGTAGTTTGATGGCTAGTTATGTATTTTTTGTCTTCACATATGTCTTTTTTGCACATCTATACTCTCTCATACTTTATGATGATTTACATTTTCATGATCAGGCTTAGGGTGATCATTTTGGTGTGGCACAGACTTTTGGGCTGAGAGCTGTTTCAGCAATGATGAGATAGGTGTCCATTAGGAAACTTCCTTCCTGGTGGTTTTCATTTAAAATATTTCCAAAATGATTTTACTAGAAGAGTTTTGTCTTTCTCTTTTGGTTTTTCCCCCCCTTTTTTTTTCCCCTCTGCTTTGGAGTTTCTTCCAAGAACATATTTGCAGTCATTATTAAGAAATGTGTTAAACCTTCTGTCAATTAGCCTAATTGATGTAAAAACCTGATTGAGTCCTGAGAGAAATGAATTTCCCCAGCTGAACCTTATCAAAGAACAGCTTAGCAAAAATAAGGAAGAAACCAAAACATGCAAGACTGCCAGAGAAAAAAAACTTGTAATGCTTTGAGACAAGGTGAAAGAAAAACTCATGTGTGCAGATGGCTGCGTAGGTGTTTTACAGATAAGTCAAGTGTTTTTTAAATGCTTTCCTTTTAGTGCATAGACCTAATACAAAGCCTTTAAAAGTAAAAGTAGAAATGAGGAAGAGATGCCTGTGAGATGAAAGATTTATCAGGAAAAAATATCAGAATGTGGAAAGAATGGGGACTAAAATGGTAGTTGTTAACAGGCCAGAAAAGTGACTTGCTTTTTTGTTTCTCTTTTCTTCTGTAAATGCTTGTTACAGAATACAGCAAATACAGAGTGTGTAGAGGGTATGATGGCAGAGGCCTTAGCCATACGATGCTATCACCAGAACTGAGAGCTAACTGGTAAGAACGCAGGTAGTAGTGAGCACAGGGAGCTCAAACCTAATTGAGAAATTGCTGTTGCAAACTCAGGTGTGCACCTGTGGTGGAAAACTCTTAGACAAATAGTGAGCTCAGCTGCAATAGTATTTCTACTTTCCCTTAAGAACTTCTTTTCCTTCATGTCTGTTGAATTAAAAATTGACTGAGACCCAGTTACTAATAAGTGCTAATTTTGCTGATAGAGAAATTTTATTTGTACCTGAAATCACATGGAAATTCAGTCTGAGTCGGTATTAGAGCCTGTGTTCTAAATTCCACTCAGAGTATAAGGACACAGTGACCTGTGGTAAACCACTTTATCTCATCATATCTTCCATTCCCTACTTGAAAAGGGAGGTAATAAGTTACCTGCTGTTCTGCTATAACCTTGTTGTAAATTCCTTGGCTTATGTGGAGGAAAAAAAAGAAATTCATTGGAATTACTTATTTTTGTTGGCTTGAAGGTATATGCGGGAAAGAGAGTTCAGATTCATCAGTTCTGATGGAAAGCTGGACAAATGGTGCTACATACAGACCAGCTTCTACTGGGCAGATTTTACAGTATTTAATCTAGATCTCAAAAATAGCTCATGAAGTTGCTATATTACGGATTTTGGTCTCTGCTAGTGCACTCTTTCACTGCCATAAAATGCCTATGTCACATCCGTTTACATTTTTCTCATAGTAAGGACACAAAGTTTAAACAGGCACAGCAGGAAACATTCTTTTTGATGCTAGTGTCTACACTTGACCCTCTGTTTAAATATTTACTTAACTAGTTACTAAACTAAAACTAAATAAAAAGCCTAGATGACATTAATGCTCAGTGTTGGTGTGCCATGATGTCAGAGCCTTTAAAGAGTGATGACTGGATGCTGTCAGGCTGTATTTTCTATAACATCGTTTCACCAGATAGTCTGAAGAGGAAAATACATTCCTTGTACACAGAAATCCATAAACTGTAAGAAGCAGCAAGAATGGAGCAACAAGTAGAGTTAGTCTCTTTGCACCAAAATATCTCCTCTCTCTCTCACACATGTGCACATACACATGTGCATGAACACACACACACATGCATATCCTTTGCAGGGAAATGTTTTAAAACAGCAAATAACTAGCAAGTGCTTTCATTGTTTTTTCATCCTCTGCTGAAAGGTGGTGAGGGGAGGAAGGGAAGGGATGTCTGATGGGAAATCTTAGCATCCTTGGGAAAAAGAAGTGGAGGAAACACTATGATTTATAAAGAGCACCATCTATTTTATGCACAGAACCACAGAATCATTAAGGTTGGAAGGGATCTCTGGAGATCATCTAGACCAACCCCTCTGCCAAGGCAGGGCTACCTAGAGCAGGTTACACAGAACACATCCAGGCAGGATTTGCATATCTCCAGAGAAGGAGACTCCACAGACTCCCTCAGCAGGCTGTTCCAGTTCTCTACCTCCCTCAATGTAAAGAAGTTCTTCTTCATGTTGAAGTGAAACTTCCTGTGTTTTAGTTTATGGCCATTGCTCCTCATCCTCTTGCTGAGCAGCACTGAAAAGAGTCTGGTACCATCCTCCTGGCACCTGCCTTTGAGGTACTTATATGCATCAATGACCATACAAGTGAATGAACAGCTCACAAAATAAGGTGAATGAAAATGCTGGAGACCTCACTTCCAACTGAGAGAGGGAGTACATCCCCACACAGATGTAAGGAAGATCTTAAATGTGGTCAGCGGAAAAATGCGAAGGGAAACTAGGCTCTTCATCTGTCTGACTGGTTACAGTTGTGCAGCAATTACTGTACTCATTTGTATTAATATTCAGGAGACCATTAATCTAAGCAAGGCTGTCTGTGAAATACTACTGTAAGCTTGGAATTAATATTTTATTATTATTATTGAAATTAAATATTATGTGATGTACTTTTATATCAATATTAAATATTTTAGAAGAACGATAATAGAAATAATAAACACCACTAACTAACAATATGTGTTTCAAGTATGTTGGCAACCCTTTGGATCATAGATGTTGAAAGGCTTGAAAAGTGAGTGTTCTCAAAGGATACATCTGTGTTCATAGTAAGATTGGGCCAGAGACAGAGCTTGAGCACTGGACTCATGATAAATTACACTGCTATTTTCCAGCTAACGCCCTTGCAAGAGTTTTAAGTACTCTCACAAGCATTTTCTATGACACGACATGCACACATTCCTGGAGATAGCTCCTTTCAGAGACCTCTCCCAAAAGGCAGGATAGATAAGACAGCACCATGTAATCCCCAGTTGTTTCAAACCCTCAAGCACCCCCTCATACCCTCCTGCTACATCCAAAAGGCACGACACCACCCTCATTTTGCATCCAGGAGTATTTTGGAGAGTTGAAGACAAGGCAAAATCAATGGACTCTCAAAGCAGACATTATTATCAAACAAGAATGTTTTCTGCTGTCTCTCCTCCGCCTTGTCACCTTCATTTTGAGAAAAACTTGGATGCATATGACACAGCCATTTTATGGTACAGCAATAGTATACTAGCAGGCAAAACCTCACTCTGTTGTGCTGCGACACAGCCTTCATTGTTTTGGACACTCTGAATCGATAAAAAGAAAAAAGAGAAGATGGCATTGCCTCAGAGCTGTAAGTCTCACCATGTTGGACTCATAGAAATCTCAGTTGTGTTACACAGCCCCTGTGCTTCAGCTGGAGCTACACCAAAGTGATGCAGACAACAGCCAGTCTATGCAATTTGGCCTTGAAGCCAGAGACTGGCCCTTGACCGTTTCCTATTTAACAACACAGCCATAGCCAGAGTATATTTTCCTGCATTGTTAATTACCCAGGTCCCAGGAATGTACTCTGTTTTATGAAGATAAAATATTTCTAGTTCTTTAGGCAGCGTGGTGCCTCTGTCTCATTAGTGTGGCCCTATTCCATAAGACACTTGATTTATGTCACTGTACAACTTCCTGTCATTGCTGGCTCTACAGTTCACTTATTTTAATATGTTCCATTAAGTCTGCTTGCTGATGAGGGAGGGCTCCACCAGAGATGTGCTGCCCCGGTGTGCTCGTAGCCTTTAGTCTCTGCACCTGATCATTTCATAAAATCAAAAGTCTGGCACTGTGGTTATGTGGTGATCAGCAGAGAGATGTTTGCCTCAGGCAACCTTCTGCCAGCAGTACAATGCCTATTTTGAAATTTTGTCCCTCTGCACATTTCATACTAATCCACAGCCCTCTCTAGAATAGAAAAGTCAGAAATATTATGCTCCATAAAAACTGAAGAATTAGAAAAAAAGGAAGAAGTGAAAGAAAGAGACAAAGTGACATGTTCCCCCATTCCCTTCTCTTTACCCTAGTCCCTGGTGCTTTTTACCATCTTTTAATCCCCTGCATTTTGCTTCGGCAGTATATTTTAAGATATTACTTTCTTCCTTTCTGAAGATTCAGATGCAGTTCCTTACGTAAGGGTTGAAGCTTCCCAGGTGTGCCTCCTTTTCCCATATTTCCATATTAAATATTAAGGTGAGGTCTGGAATAAGCTGTTTACTCCTTTCCTGGGATTCTTTTGATTTAATTCAGCACTGTCAATAGCAATGTCAATTACATATCTAGTGAATTAGGTGTACTAATAATGGTGTAATATTCACTGTGCTACTTCTTACTGAAAGTGCAAATTGAAGTTAATTTACTCAAGAAGAAAATAGTAAAAAAAATCATAATACAGTTGAAGGTAATTGTACTTTGCTGTAGCTGAGTGAGTTAGACACTAATTGCAAATACTTTACTATCACTACAAGTTTCTCTGCTATCTTTCCACTAAAGCAAAGTGCTCATTTTTCCACTTTTGTGGGGTTTAGTTTTGGTTTTGGGTTTGGTGGTTTTTTTTCACAAATACTACTATACACTAAAATTGTTGCATTCTAGTATTTCATGCACCATATTAGAGTCAAAAATCATGAAGCCAGAAGAAAATGCTGCAATTAGTTTGACCTCCTAATAACATAGGCATGGAGATTCTCTGAATTAATTCCTGTCTGAACTACAGTTAAAAATAGATTTAATCTTGATATTAAAATATCCTATGATGGAAATTTCACCACAATTTTTATTAAAATTTACCTTTAACTTGTCTAAATTTCTCTCAAATCTCACTTTCAAAACTCATTCACACATTTCTCCACCTAATCATCAATGAGCTCCTAAAATCCCTTGGTCAATTTAAAAATTGGGTTTCTGTGTCAGGTGTACTTTATACAACATATTTTTCCACTCTGCCAATTTTTTATTTTTTTTTTTTTGATGTAAGTGTAAGTGTGGAAGAACTTCCAAAGCTTTCTCTGTAAATCAAAGACATTAATTGGTAAAATGGATTGCTAGTTGCCTGCAGATACATGGCCTATAGGAGTAATCACTTTACACAGTGATTTCTAACAGCAGAACATACATATTTTTGCTTCAGTTATCATCTCTGGCACCTTGTCACTGTGGGAGGCAAAAGTCCAAAGTAGCCAGTAAGGGCTCCTCACTAGCTCAAAGTAAGGTTTTTCCACACAGCATCAACTGTTTGTCAAATTCTGTTTTCAGTCCTCCTAGCAGAGAGTGACTTCCATATTTACCTGGCAATGCCAAGGTATTTAAGAATGATATTTGTAGAATACATTATATTTCAGTTGATTAGGATAAAGTTTGGTTTGTTGGGGTTTTTTTTACAATTTATTGTAAACTTCACAATTTATGCAAAAAGGTATGATCCATTTTGCTCCTCTGACAAGGTAAGTTGTACCTTCAGATATTGTTTCTTTTTTCTCATGCAGTTCTCCAATGCATTATATGGTAATTAATGTTTTTCATTTTCTTTTGGAACATTCTCCTGGTGCTTCCTAGTAGGTAAAACTTTGTTTGCTGCTGAATAGCACCATGTATCTGGATATTTGAAAATAAGCTAAATCATAGAAAACATTCCAGATGAAAGCCATTGAACTGGAAATATGATTAGAACTTACATGCAACAAGAGAATTTTTTGTTCCTTCTTCTGAGACGTCTAACTCAACACTATGCACAATTTCCCTAAAATTCTAATACCTCTTTCATTAACTTTTAAAGATATCAATAGAACTTTGTTCACTTACTGTGGATATGTAGGAAACCAGAGGAAAATAAACCTCATTAAGTATGATGTGCTTTGGCTTAACACTATGTTTATGTTGCTATGCAGAGGCACAGCTCAGCTGTCTTCAAAGGTGGCTGTGCAAGTTAGACCTCATTGCACAGTATCATATTGCATTTTCTAACTTATCACCAATTAAATTGTCCTCCCTGCCCTTTATTCTGCCAAGGCAATATAACCAGATGAAATAAGGTCATACTTCGCAGTTTTGGCAATGAACTGGAGATGTAGGAGAACCAAATATCTAAGAATTATTTCTTCTCTGTCCCTCAGCAGGATATAACATTGTCTTCCATTTTTCCAAGACTTGGTGCATCTGTTCAAGTAAAGAACAACAAATTTCTGAACCCAGAACACTACCAAGGATTATGCCAGAGCTGAATCTGAGAGTTGCAAAAAAATTACACTATAAACAGTTTGAATACAAAAATTAAATGTAAAAAATATTAAAAATGAAGTGTTAACACATACTGTTATTCTTCGTGGAGTACTCAACATTACAACTTTTCATGCTTTCCAACCAAATTTTCAAACAAGAAACCATAATGATGCCTGGAACCTTACAGGGCCCTGCTGAAACAGGCACTATTATCTCCATTTTACAGGTTTTGTAAGGAAAAAAAAAAAAAGGCGGGGGAACAGCAACCTTGATTGTGCTGTTTTGAAGTTCATGTTAGGGCATACACTGTATCACAGAAGTGGGAGGTTCTGGAGGCAAAGAGAAAGGCAGTGCATTTTCAGGGACAAAAAAGGAACACAGCTGCTGTCCCAGCATGGTGGCTACTGTGTGTGCTGCTGCCAGAGCAGAAGGAAAAGGGCTATGGCCTTTTCTCTCACTTCACGCAGTCCATTGCCAGTGTGGAGGCCGGATGGTGATTGTCCTTCTCAGCTGGTGCAGAAGCTTTGCCTCACCTCTCCTGCAGTGGCCAAGGCATCCCAATCTGCTAGTGTATGGATTGCTGTGAGTGACCTGGGCCTGAAACAGGTGACAGAGCTGCAGACTTCACCACATGTGGGTTACAAACTTCACATTTTTCATGGAGACTAACATGTCAAGGTACTGCTGTCACTTGTGCTCTTCCTACCAGAGCAGCTTCTGCATCAGCATGTTAAATAGCCTTTTACTGAGACCTAGGGAAGAGATGTGTGCTGGCTACTGAGAGCCACACAGAGCTTCAGAGCTTCAAGCTGACTATCACTGCTTTAGAGGATGAGAGACATGCTCGGTTCAGATGAAACAGTTTTAAATGGGCATCTGATGTCTGTCAGTGGCAGAGCTCTAATTTAGACTTCCTTGATCACCATGGCTGGCACGCTCCCAGGTACTGCATTATATTAACAAGGTTCATAAACTGTCAGATATAACTCATCCACTTAACTCTCTAAAACGAGGAACAGACTCTGAGGACATGGCCTTTCCGAGAATGTTCTCTCTTAATAATTCGCCATTTCCCCCAGATGCCTCATGTGATATGATGTTACTGGAATCCTCAGCGAAAAGGATCATGGTTTTTTGGTGACACATAGTGCAGAATTTACTCATATGTATTCTGCCACCCCAGGTGGTGACTGGGACCTTTGCCATCAAGCTATTACCATTCGAGCCAAGGAGATCACTAGCTTTCATGCTGAATAAACAAGGTAGTGATCCCCTGCCCTTCAGCAGAAGGGCTGTAAGAGGAAAGGTGCCTTTGGCCAAGGAATTCAAACTATCCTTCTACTTGGAGGCTCTAAAGTGTAATCTTTCTTTGTACCAGCCTAGGCTACATGGTGTGATATTCCTTTAAACTCTCCAGTGGTTCTCCTTTTTGAGGAAAGGTTTCACAAAGCACTTTGGCATTTGCTTTTTGAAGTCTGCTTAGCTGGTTTTGTTGAATGGAAAAGGTAGCACTGAAACATATCTTTTATTATAGATTACAAAGGTGGAAAAAGCCTGCAGTAGGCTAATGCTGAGAGGGAAAATAGCATTGAAACATGAGCTGAGTTCAGTTACTTCAAACATTAGATGCCACAGGAAGAGGTTTTGTTGACCTTGAAACCCCCCCGACACTTGATGCTGTTATATTGTGCATTTAGAGCAAAATGTTTGTGCTAAGCAGCGCATTTGCTAGATGTATGGATCCTAGGGAGATGCAGTGATGTGGAGCACCCCATACAGACTGCTTTGTACTTTCACTGAGATACCTCTCTTTCCTTACTTCAGAGCTTGAGGTTTGAGGGAGCTATTTGGTTAAGATAAATTCATTGTTCCTCATCTTCCTTACACGCATTTCCAGAGAGAAAGGCTATCCTGTTAGACATCCACCTTCCCATCTTGCGCATGGGCATAGCCAGCCAGAGAACACAGGCAAAGCCTCCCCCTGACTTAGTCACCTTTCTGGCAGCTCTGCTGCTGCTGGCACTGTCAAAGGGGTTGGTCTATTCCTCTGCTGTTAGTCCACAATTCCCACTGAATTCTGAATTGCTATTACTATATTTTAATAATGAATCAGTGTTCAGGTTTTATCACTTCAGGCCCTATTCATCTAGGTCACACCATCTACAGCTTTTCTTATAAATGCTTTATTTGGTTTTCTTTCTGTAAGTTAATGAACTTGACTCTTCAGGTTGCTGAAGAGCTGCTTCAGCTGAGCGGTGCACTTTGCATACCGTACGTCAGTCTGCCCTGCCAACACTGCCATCCCCAGCTGTCAGAGGAGCACTTTCATGAGAGCATTATTAGCCCTTATCACCATGACCACCACCATGAAGCCGGTGTAGTGCCAAAGCTGTCGTGCACCATGAAGCTTCTTGACCCTATGACTGCCATCAGAACCTTCAAATAAACAGCAATTCATCACAGGTTTAAAAAATAGCATCACAGGGAAGGAGTCGGTTGTTACCGGAAAGTATCTCTCACCTCTGCTGAAATGTTCTGGCTCTTGCCATTTATGTGACAGCATTGCTCTAACTTAATCTAAAATGTAATGATGGAGAAGAGCAAATAACCTGTGCTTCCTTTCTGAACTTTTACTCTACACAGTTTTTGTGGTTGGCCACAGTCCTGAGAAACTGGCAGACTCAACAACATGTTACTCTCTCATCCTCTACTTGCTCTCTTCTGAATGCTTCTGTTTCCCGGATGTGAGAGTCCAATATTCACACCCACATCATCGAGCTTCACTTGCCATATGGGTGCCTCAACATGGAGGGATGGGTTTTCACCGAACAGAACACTCATGTGTGTTTGTTTACCAAGAATTCAGAGTTCTCTTGTAGCATCAAAATATTTCCCCCTATACAATCTGCATAAACTTCAAACATGCACTTTATTTCCTACTGCCCTTCCAAAGTCTGAGTAGCATTAATAATCAACTTTTTCTTCCAGTGCAGTTCAATTTAAAATGCTAGGCTTTCATCTGGTGGGCTTTGAGCAGTCAGTGGCTTTCTTAGATCTGCAGCATAAAAAACCATTTTTTTCTTATCCTCATTCTATGGCTGTCTGGAAAAGGTGACACATAGCTAGACATAATAATAAGAAAAGCTGCTGCTGCCAAAGGCAGTCGGATACCAAAGTCATGTGATTAAACCATTCCAAAGTATTCCTAGAAGACAAGAGAATCCAAAGTTTTTTTCCAAACAAGTTTTCTTTCTATAGAACCTTCAAAGCAAAGCCCACATACAGACACATATACACTTCTGCTTTCATAATCTCTTCCTATTATAAACAGATGACCAGGATGATAAGTATTTTAAAACCTTTTACTCATTTTGTTTCAGCTTCATTCTTTGTTTTGCTGTTTTGCTGTTGCCAAGTGGATAGAGGCAGCTGGCCTTATTTTAAAAATAAATGGAATGATTTTTCCCAATCTGCACTGCTCTAATGGCTAAATCCGTTTGATGTGAACAGCAGTCACCACATGTTGTTGAACTCTGTACAGTCAGGTCTCTGTTCTAATAGTGACAAGTTGGGTGTCAGATCTACGTTGTGAGAGGAAACAGATCAATGGACTTTTCCATTTTCAGGACTTCCCACAGACTTAGTTTGGATGAAATTAATTAAAATGTATAATCAAATATATCCTTTAACCCTAATCAATTTGCAGCACTAATGCTGTCAGCCTGCACTGAGCAATGCACACTTGAGCTGAACCCAGTACATGCTGAACGCAGCTGATGGTGAATTTGCTCCAGGCTTCTCAGCCCTGTCATTACTCTAAGCTGTGATCTGGGGATCATCACAGGTCAGCTTGTCAGTCCCAGCTGGGGCATTTCACCTGTGGGAGCAGGAACGTAAAGTTCTGCACCAAGCCTGACTCTGCAAGGTGCTCTGCAGTTCAGTTAACACAGAGGTCTGCAATAAACAATCCCTAGTTCCGTATCATACAAACTAGTAGGTCCTATATCTTGGGTGTGTTTTGATGTTTGAAGCAGGAAAAAGGGCATCCTACTCTTTGGCTGTGAGATTAAATCGTGGGAAAGTGCCAAATATCATGTGGTTATCAAAAGCATAAATCACACTGAAATACCTAGGAAGAGAGAAGAGCTGTAGAAAGTTTCAGATTACGTTTGCAGTAAAGTCTGTATAAACTTTCAGGAATTTTGGGTCAAGCCAAGTGTCTGTAATACAGCTTCAAAACAGGTAAGTTTCTCTTGCTTTCTACCATTGTAAAGGTTTGCACAGCTCCTATCTGACAAGCCACAGTGCTGTGATTTTCAGTGCCCCTGTGGTCTCTTCAATTCATCAGGTGAAAAAGCTTGCCAGGGAAGACGCCAAGGGAATGGCTGCCCAGAACATGACAGAACTGCTCTCAAGTGCCAGCAGCATTTCAAACAAAAGTAGACTAGCAGGTCTTCACGGTGATCTTCAAATGCTTATACAAACAGGAAATCTCCAGAAAATTGAATAGTCCACTGAGAAATATTTTATGCTAAGCACCTTCTAGACAGCTGATATAAAAAAATATTATGACAAACTAGTTGAAATAAATGCCATTTTTATCACACTCCTATTTTCCAGTGTGTCTAGATCTATCTGTATTTATGATTCATGTTTCTATTGTGGCTGCTTGGGGCGGGGGGAATCAGAAACCTCTGGGGCAGCTTTCAGCTGAAGAAAGGAAAGAAAAAGAATTTGACAGCTACATAGGCTAAGAAATTGTGCATTTGGTTTGGTTTTAAATTTCATGACTGCCCACTAGATATTCTTGTGGACATGGCAACTTAACATTATTTTTCTTTAATAATTATTTTATTTCACAGAATAAAGCTACTTGGCCATACTGATGAATTATTCTTTCCAGGCAGCACATAGATAGTTAATTCTGTAGAAGAATGACTGCAAGGCCACACAGTCTACATTCCCCATCAGAAATCTGGCCTGATATCAATAGTCCTCCAGTGCTCCTTTCGTGATGAAAGATAGTTAAACTTCGAGGAATGACAGAGTTTTCATAATATTAAATGTAAGCACAAATAAAAGCGTACCTCAATAGAGTAGTTTCCATGGAACATAGCTTGAGTTTTATATTAAACTCTGGCAATGATGTTCACTCACTGATGCTCACTGCTGCAGGCAGTGGAATCATGCTTGAAAGGTTTTTGCAGGGGGCAGCTTTAGAACCCCCGTGACACTGACTTAATTCTACAGATATAAGAGAAAAGCCTCTGTCTCACCTTTTCTGCTGAATAATGAGGGGTTTTTTTTCTGAAAATCAATACACTGGAAGCTTTCTAGATAGTAATTCTCCAGTTTTTCAGTTGTTCATAATATATTTATATATATCGCCAGCTTCCAAAAATCTATTTTAAAGAAACACTGTTCCTTAAATGCACAGCATCACAAAGGCTTTATATGTACAGCCCATGTAAACTTAAAAAAACTGATTAAATTGCACATGGGTAGACATGTAACATTGACACTTTGTAATGTAAAGTTCCCAGGGCCAAAATTAACCTCCATATAATTCTGCATTATTATTGCCTGAACTAGCCCATTTTTTGCTGAGATCTTAAAATCACAGTGTTTGTAGAATCCTGCAAAAGTGAAAGCAAATACACAAGCCTCAGCTCTTTCAGAAGATACTATAACATCTTTCCATAGAAAAACACAATGTTTTTTCGGTTTTTAAATCTAAAGTCCTTTTTTTCCTGACAAAGTCCAGTTACAGAGTAGAACACACTCATTCACTGAAGCCAATCATGTACTATTTCCACAACCCTGAACTCATTCATCTTCATCTTGAGCCTTTTTCTCATTGCCTTATTCCAGCTAGATCTTACCTAGTTTTAGGTTTTGCTTCTCCTTGCTGTCATATTTTTCTTTCGGGTGTCTGGTTTAATAAATAAACCTCCTAATAATTATCTATGGAGATATTGCTTTAAAAGAGGGAAAGGTGGGGGCCTTGAACAGGAATGATAGGATTTTGTATAATAGCCTTTTTCCCAAATCTGGTGCTATTTGCAGTATATGAAAACATTCATCTCCATAAAATAAGTGAGAAAAATTAGCAAGACAGGATTTTGAT
Source organism: Nestor notabilis (assembly GCF_000696875.1). Lineage (NCBI taxonomy): Eukaryota > Metazoa > Chordata > Aves > Psittaciformes > Psittacidae > Nestor > Nestor notabilis. The sequence goes on along the minus strand of NW_009917789.1, from coordinate 84,608 downwards.
CAATACCAATTCTGATTAAGTTTGATCACAGCACTTGACATTTTGAGCAAGTCTGGAAGTACACTCACAGAAAACATGGGATTTCCTAAGAGTCTCTAGCACTGTAACAGGATGCTGCTGATTTGGGTAGGAAATATTCTGTCTTTTCTTTTTCTTTTTTTTTTCCTTATACAGCTATAATAAGGCAACAAAATGCATTCACTTAATCCCATAATTAATCTCATTGTCAAACCTTCAGTACTGCTGTTATATTGCTGACTTATTTTAGTCTTCGTTTTTACCTTAGGAGAAGGAATGATGGTTTTATCAAGGTGTTTATAGATGGAAGAAAAAAAAACTGGGAAAAAAAAACGTTTGAGATCACTGTATATAGAAATGGTCATCAGATGCCATCAAAGTAACACCCAGGGAGCTGGTGCAGGGATAGGTAATGTGTCACTTTTAGAAAGAGCAGGGCTTATTTATACTTTCATATGGACACATCAGGGAAAGTTGTAAAGAGACAATTCTTTCAAGCTGTGGAAAATTATGTTCATAAAAACAGGCATTTGCTAATTACTCCGAGAAGGAGTGTCGTTAATGGTTCCTTCTCCTCTGGAGGCCCATTCTACAGCATTAAAATGTGAACGGGACAGATGTAGACACCTAACTGGATGGATCTGAGATCCAGAACTGATCTGTTCATTGCACCTATTTCTTTTTATCGCTACATGGTTTATAAAAGAAAGGTCAGTAAATAAATAAATAATAAAGAAAAAAGGATGCAAAGCAACAAGAGTTTTCAAGCTAGCTTTCTTAGTTTTAAACTGATTTTCTGAGACAGCCTCCTTCTTTATCTCTGAGGACTCATTCACTTCCTTCTCACATAAGACAGAAATCTTTCTGAGATACTGAATCAGGAAGACTCTCCTCTGTGTAACTTTCATACTGCATTCAGCACTGCTGTGTTTGAGCGTTTCCCAGGAATATATTAAGCTATGTGACTAACCTCTATCATTTGGGTTGGTTTCATTTGTTTTCGTTTGGTTTTTTTTCTCTAATTTCTTCTGCAGGTGAGGAGTGTCTTCAGTGAAGTGTTTTGTTGGAAAATTATTTTACTTATTTTGTGCTGTATATAGGTAAATTGTAGCATGTTTTTTCTGAGAGAAACAAGGTCAAAGAAATGCATCTTGCACCGTAACAGAGGTGGTAAATTTTGGGAGACCCCTTCATCCATGTGGGAATTCATTAATAACTTTAGATGACTGGTCCCCAGGAAATCTTTGTTACATGCATAGGTGAGCTGTACTCTTCCTACAGGAAGTCTTGGTCCACCCAAGAAGCATATTCTTTATTCTTCATCCCAGGGGTCTCAGTGGTCGCCATGAGCTCAGGCCATTGAGCATACTCAAAGTAAAAACTGCCACTTTTGATTCTGAACTGCAGCTCTGAGTGTGTGCCCTCTGATGATGATGCAATTAGAAGATAAATCTTGAACGGCTATCATTGGATCAGAACTGATAAATTGCTTGGTTAAAAAAAGAGGGGGAAAAATCAACAAAAAGTCTAACGTGGTGTTCAAATTAAAACAAAATTAGTATGTCTACCAAGCAAAGGGTTGGATTAATGCGGGAGAAGGGGAGGTTTATTTTATGAACTCTGATTGTCTCATGGGAAACAAACTTCCATTTGTATTTAGAACAGAATGATTTCTAGCTTTAAGGCACTCTTTTAATCAACCAGCTCATCTAATGAAATGCTGTAGGATTTACTTACATATCAGAGGAGTTCCCTAGACATTTAAGGGATGCAACTGAATACAATTAAAAGATCAGTTGTAAGCACAGTTTGTGATACAGTTTGTTTGCTGCACTTTGTGAGAGTTTAGTGAACTTGAGGTGTTTTAGAAGATAGTAAACTAGTGAACTGTATTAGAAGAAAAGCTTTACCATTTCAACCTACTAGAGATGCAACTATTCAGCTATCTTGGATCTGATGGTCTATAAAAAGAGAACAGAGAAACTATTATGCCAAGATTCACATCCAAGAATGGCATCATTTATGAAAAACCTTTCTGGACCTTATTTGTTGCTGAGTTAAACCCCATGTAATGTCATTGAAGTCAATGAGGTTATGCAGGGCATAAGTCAGTTGAGCAAATTAGGCCTCTGTCCTGAAGCC
>NW_009917789.1:42170-82417 GCF_000696875.1 Nestor notabilis | reverse complement strand
AGAGTGATCCAATAAAACAGAGATGAAATGCTGATATTAGCTGAATGCCGCTGGTCTTGGTACAGTGCATTCTTTGTATTCAGCAGTGAATATTTCATCCTTCCCAGGTGTAAAATCTTCCCAGCAGCGCTATAAGGCAGATTTATTACAAATTACAAAATTAATGATTTAGTTCTATCGTAATGCAGCTTCTGGGCTCCCAACAGGAACTTAAACAGTTAGCAGACATCATCTATGCTGGCTACAGTGTGATCTCCAAATCAATCTTGATCTCTTCAGAAAAATCTTGGGAGTGGCTGCTTTTTTTTTCCTTTAGCTGTCTCTCACCCATACAGATGTTAGAAGCTAGCACTTGTAGGTATGGAGAGACATGGAAACCTGACAGAAATACCAGGAATATCTGTGTAAGAGTTGGAGTAAATTGGGCATGGTGACTGCCTCAGGTATGAAGGCACTAGGAAACAAAATGGATTTGTTTGCATTTCATGTATATGGGTAATCTTAAGGGCTCCAAGAACACACAATATTTCAGTGATTGTAGGTGTGCCTTGGATTAATGAAAAAAAAATCCATTTGAACTATCTGGCATTCATAACAATATATCATCTTCTGACAGATTTAACCCTTTTTACTGTCTGAGCCGCTGATTACTTTGTCTGAAATGTGGGGTTTGCACCACACACAGAGAGCTCAGTCCTGACCAGAGCCTTTAGGCAGTTTTATTATCTGTATAAAGAACTAATTTCCAAAGTCTACAGCTGTTTTTGCAGCTCATGAAAAGATCTCTGTGAGGTGACCTGTGCAGAATAACACATTTCAGCATCATGGCTCCCTTTTCACTACAGATATCAAACAACCTGAATTCTCTTACGTCTACTATGCAATTGTCAAAGGATGAAAACCAGTTTTTTGGCAATCAATCAGCAGAGAAAACTCTGCAGACCAACATGTAAGGGAAGCTGTGTAAAGCATTTAACACGTGGCACATGCTGCTGCTCTAGTATTTGTCCTGTTGCTTCTGGTCTAACTTCCTAGCAATGACAGGACTTGCAGGAGGGACTCACATGATACCTGGTGCATGGCATGCGTGATGTTGGCCATTTATTCCCTTTTTTTATTTTTCTGGGTTGCACTGGAGTGGTTCTGGAGAACCACTCTAGATTTTCATTTTTTAAAATCCTTTTCCTTCTGTTTACAACTCATTTCTGGGAGCACTCGAGAGGAATGAAGGGAACAAGATGCAGATTTTCTAGCTGCAGCATGACTGCTGCAGTTAGATATGTCTTGATGCTTGGGAGCTATTGCAGATACATGAATAAGTCCCACTAATCCACAGTCCTAATTTCAAGTGATAAAATATCACTACATAGCCGTTTTGCAAGTGTACTGAATTTGTCCTCAGTTTAGTTGGCAAAGTTCTGCTAAAAAAACGGAATTCTGCTAGAGGGTCAGGTTTTGTTGAATAACAAATCTGATTTTGACAGAAATATTTACATTTTTCAATGGCTAAAAGTCCATCCAACCATCCATTTGGTTGTTTTCAATAATTAAAAAGATGACAATTCAATAATGTAAAATTTTTGATTAATTTTTGGAAGTTTCATTGAAGGGTGTGTTTTTCAAGAAAGATTCAAAAGATCCCTGACTATTTCCAGTTAAAATTACCAAACTGCTGTGAAGAATTATCATCAGCTCATCAAATGGAGTCTGGTGATTTTTTTTTTTCTAATTCTGTCTCTGTTGTTACTTTTCTAAAACTAACTCACTCCCTTTTTTCTCTTGTATTTGCTTTACATCTAACATTATTACATTTTGTTTCAGCTGGCGGGCTTCATCTATGCCTGTTATGTTGTGAAATGTATTACTGAAGAAGAGGACAGCTGTAAGTACTAAAGCTTTATTACATACAAAATGAATTCTTTTTTTTTAAATCACCACACACACACACAATACTGACTTTTGCTGACTTCAACCTAAATGCCTTATTATACTGTAACCAGAATATGCTTTCTGTCCATCCTTCTGGATCTAAAGTTTGTGAATGCCTGAAAGACAAAGGAGTCCTGAAATACAGCTTAAAAAATACATAGTCCTTTTTTCTGAATTCTTTTTTTCTCACAGCTTCAGACATAAAAAAAATTAGAATCCCAACTTGTAAAGAAGCTTTGTTTTTATTCCTTATTCCTTATTCCATGTTGTTATGACTATCTTCACAGTAATTGGTTACCACTGAGGCTATAGCTCTTCTGTGTTGTCTTGCACGTTGGCTTGTTAAAGCACTTTTGGCCAAAAATAGCTTTAGTTCCATTCAGGACCTTCATTTATGAGAGGTGAAATTGTGATGCTCCTCTTTGCTCCTGCTGCTCCCAGAACAATTACAAGGAATTAAATGATTTCATATAGATGTACATCTGTGTTTCTTCTGGTTATTTATATCAACAGATGCCTGTTGAGTGAAATTTACTCTTATTACATGCTATGAAGTCAAGACATTTAGTTTTTTTCTTTCTTCTAAACTTGATTTTTTAAAAAGGGCCACTGCAGCATGTCAGTGTATCTTGGGATTCATACTAAAGCACCTTAGAAACAAGTATCAGAATTGCATGTAACTTTGATAAAATATACATGAATCCTAGAGAGAGCTCTGCAATAGGAAGCTGAAGGGTTTTTACTTGATTGAGAGCACTGCTAGGGCTGGTGGGGGTTCCTTTGTGTATTCTCCTGCGTAGAAAATAGCTGCAACCGTATAATCTATTGGCAATACAGTGCCACTGTGAGCCGTCAAGGGGAGATATAATGCCGAAATCAAACCACTCTTCAGAGGTCTTTCTGACTATGCTCATTTCAGTTGTCTTTGTGTTTCTGTGGAGGCAAGGAAGGCGTAAGAGTAAAAAGGGTTTGGAACAGGCACGTTGAGTAGGGGTATGTCACAAATAGATCTCGTCTTTTTAGGGAAGGACCCAATCATATGTACTTTCCCATTAAATGCATTCACTGATGGCAGAGCTGGAGGATAGCAACTCCTTGCCCCCCAAAATGAAATCCTGTTTAATACTATTTTGCCCTCTCTTCTATGGGCTTAAATCTTTTTTTCACTCTTCTGTAATGCTTTAGGGAATGATATTAGTAAAAAGCAAGGAAGGGACTTGGCTCACAAAACAAGCACAGAAATAAGAGCACATTTGAAAGATTTTTCCAGTGATCTGTAAAGCCACATTCCTGACAGCAAAGTGCCATGGCCAGTATGGTATTTTTTTCTGCTCACTGCAGCAGGAGCTCCCTGTTGTTCAGAAGCCATGGATTGTCATGCTTTGAAATTTTTCTTGCTGTTGTCTTGCCTATTTTGAGGCTTTTATTACTTTCTTAGTACATCTCAGACAGGCCTCCTCTTCTAGCAAAAGAGCCATCTTACCTCCCTCTGAGGTACCGGTGTGAATCCCCACCCAGTACAATAAAGCCAACGCAAGTTCAGGCACTGCAGCATCACCTCTAGTGAGGTTTGGAAGCGTGGCTGGGAAAAGAGAAAAAGGGAACTCCAGTGGCTGATTTGTCCCAACACTGTAATAATGCTCAGATCAGATTTGGCCTCCCAAAGTTTTGTAAAATTAAAGCAGCTTTAATTTCTACTGAAAGGCTGCATGTAGCAGAAAGTAAGAATTATTCTCTCTGTTCAGCCATCCACTCTGACATGTGCCAAGTGCTCCCTGTGGCAGCCAGCGGCTATGGTCCATACAAATACCCACTGCTCAGGGTTAATTTTAGATTCTTTTATTTCCATTTAGATACATTTTCTCTCCCTTTCTCTCCCTTTTGGCAACACACCCATTTATCCTGCTTCTCTGAGAAATAATATATACCTTATGAATGCCACATTATTTACTGTTTATACTCCAGAAGAAGACGCCTAAGCATAATTTCCTCAGTACATTCACAGGTGGGGTCATCTCATGTAGACCAAGTGAGTGAGAAGGAGAAAAGCTTTCAGGAAACATGGAATATATCCCAGAACCATTGCTAGAGCTTCCTGCATATGCAAGTCTTTGGTCTGAGATCACTTCAGATCCCCTATTGTGTTTCTCTTCCCATAGCCTTTTTTTCCATTTTTCCAGGTCCTCACCCCTTCATGCTGCTGTGGAGTAAGCTGTGTGGCACAAAGGGATGAAGACAGCCCTCCTGCCCATAGTGTACTTCCTCCCCCAGATTTGATAGACATCTAGCATAGCAGAAAAAAATCTTTACTCTGGTGCTCACCAATCCCTACCTAGCATCTATACCATACCTGGTAAGGAGTCTTTGGCAGCTGGTGTTCCCTCTGTGTGCTAAAGGTGTGCCAGCTGTGAAAGATCCTCTGTTAAAACCAGTCACCACAAAGCAACTCTCCCACACCACTGCTCTGATTTCCCAGCTGCTGTGAAGAGTAACAGAGAGACTGCCATCTTCTTACCCACCTCTACATTCACAGACACCACAGGAGAAATCTAGATCTCTGGTTTCCAGGACCAGTCATGCCTGTAAAAATGCGATTCCTCACTGCCAGAGAGGACCATAAGGATAACCATATTGGGTCACACCAAAAGGGCGTTAACCACAAGTCCTGTCTGGTGAAACAGAGACACTAGTAAAAGCTTTTCTGATGAGAGAGCGCCAACAGAAAAAGCCAGTTACTTCTCATAATGAATGTGGTGAACACCCATATACTCAATTCTATTTCTCCTGCTTTACTAATGAGCCACAGCAGTCCAGAAGAGGAGAGAAAGAGGCAGAAATACTGAGCCTGGCAGGTTTGGGCAGCAAGGTGTAAGACTAGAGAAAAAGATATGCACCATCCAAGAGCCAGACATGGGCATGTTCCATATTTTATCCATAGCAACATATCAACACTATTCTGGAGCAGAGAAGGTGCCTCATCTTCTGTTGGCACAGAGCCTCAACTGTAGAAAAGCAATCAAGTTCCTCTTGAGCTGCTTCATCTGAATTAGCTTTGCTCTCAGAGTAATTGAAACAAGCTGAAAGAATTACTATTTCTCCATTCTTTATGCAGATTTTAAGAGGACAAATAAGCAAGGGTAGAATTAAGCAAACATTCCACTAAGATTAACCTGCTCTAACCTTGCTAAAGGATTAAGAATGGAACAATACAATGATCAAATCAGGGTCATAACTGGGGCTGAATCAGCAAGTCTAGAGGTTTAATTACTCACACTCCAAATAAATCCAGCAGCAGCCTCTCTAAATCAAAGCTCAAGTTCACACTACCTTTCATGAGAACCATCTGCTTTGGGTTTAATTCTGCATCAAGGATTAACAAAGAAGCTGCTTTGCCTCCTGATACAGTACCAAGCAGTGCTGTAACACTGGCTGCACCAGTGCTGGACTGCAGTACCCATCTCCAAGGGTCAGACAAGGGTGGCTTTTCCCCAGCTACTTCTCTTGGTGATGGTACTAAAGGTCCTTCCCTTGGCTCCTAAAGGTCACTTCTGCATCTTGTTCCCTGTGGCTGTGCAGGGAGGAGGAACGCTGAGGCTTGGAGCACTTTGGGTCTCCATCTGGGAGAGATGAGGTAGGACGGGTGCCCAGCAGGGCTGTGGCCCTCAGTGCTCTCCTTTTCGCTATTGCTACTGGTATGCCCAAGCCATTGTGATTTTTATCTCATTACCATTATTAGCTGCAGCAATTAAAAATAAAACTTGAAAATGTCAGCAACAGTTATTATGTGGAAGCATTCAATGGCTGTAAACTTATTGGAGCTCCTCATTTGTTTTCCAAAATCATATTAGACCTGCATTTTTCAAAGGCTGCACATTATTTTTAATAACATTGAAATGTTCATTTAATGTGCAGTTGATCACTAGCAGTTTGGCCCCCTGCTATAAGCTGTTACTGTCTTACTAAAAGAAAATTCAGTGTATTTTTGAAAATGTTTTTAAATATACAAGTATTTTGTGGAAAATCCTGAAATGTAGACAATAAAGCAGCATCCTTGTGGGGCTTTTTGTCTGTAAGCAGTTAAAAAAGAAACCTGGGTTACTGAAGTGGAATTTTGCACTCACCTTGCAGGTTCTGTTGAGGGAAAGGAGACTGGCTTCTTATTAGAGGGACAGCTGTGGCTGTGAAGGAACCCCAGTCTAGAAAATATCACCAATGCATCCCACAGTGAAATCCTAATCCAGAAGGCTCCCTTGCAGACCCAGACAGGGAGAAAAAACATTTAGCCTCCATATCACAATGGCAAGGCAATCAGAGAATAAATATGGCTTGTTTGACTGTTCCCTGGGTACCATAAGGTACAACTATCTCATGCTAGCAAGGATCCAACTTTTCTCTTGGAATTGTTTCCAGGTAAACTGAAAAGCAAAAGACATTGCAAGGGGGTTAGTTAAGTCGAGTTTTGCTGCTTATTCCCTTGAGTGCAGCTTTTGGGCATGTCTGGCACAGAATTAAAGTGCTAGATAAGCCTTTAAAATTATTTCACACACACACATGTACCTCTCCCCACCCCTCCACCACCACTCCCTGTAAAAACTTGAATTCAAGGCTCTATTTGAATTCCTGAAAATGTTCAGGAAAACAATATCCCAGACAGGGGATATCTACTGGTGAGCAGTACAGCATAGCAATTATGTGTCAATAAACTCAGTGCCAAACAACAATCCAGTCTTGAATCCTAGGCCTGACCTCGAAAGATGATGACAAAGATTTTCTTTTCATAGACAATATTGAATTCATATAGATATGAGAGATGTGAAATATTGACAGACATATGGGATAGGTAGAAAAGCCTTTTATTTTTAGCTCTGTTAGAGGCTGCCTTCCACCTTTGGGCAGGATATTTAACCTCTCCATATTCCTGTTTCCCATATTTAAAATGGGAAATAATGACAGGGAGAATAACAGGCATGTTGCTTCATAACTTTGAGCTTCTGGGATGAAAGGCACTATCGAAGTGCAGAGTATGCTCAGGTATCACTTTATTTCTGTGCCAGATGATTTTCACAATCTGCTTAGCAAGACCTTACAGAGGAAGAATAACTTGGCTTCCATCCCTGCTAAAAAAATCTCTAAAACAAAGAGAAACCAGTAGCAAACATTCAGCTATTAATTCTACTTTTTTATTCCCCTTCCCATTTTCTGATGAATATGGTTGTAAATCCTGAAACTACCAGAGCAGGAGAAAGATAGGAAGGAATCAGAAACTAAGGCTGAGGGCTGAAGATAACTGCAGCCATCTTTCTGCAGTCAAGGCTGGACTTGAATGCATCTCTGGAAGCTGTCATCCTAGGAAGCCTGGTGGGTCTCTTCCCCCAGCCACAGTGTAAGTTGCAGCCCTACCAGTGCTGCATTACCTATTACACTTGTGTAACACAAGATGGGAGGTGCCAGGTCTATCCAGCCCCATATCCAATATCCAGTAATGATGAACATCTGGTGTTTACTTCCATATCTGCCATATTTGCCACTTAGGCATATAGAACACAGCAAGTTTGTGGTTCCCAGAAAATCCTGACAGTAATTTGTCATTCAGGGACTTCCTTAGCCGGAAGCGGTCTCCTTGTATTTTTTTCCCTGCAATGTTTTTTATTTTTCCTTTGTATCTAACAACCTCCCAAGGGAAGTTCAAGCACCTCAGCTACACATTTGGTTAGTTTTGCACCTACTGTTGTGTAATGTATCCTGAGTCTTCCTCTGGAAAACACCAGCTATTCCATCTTCACCTTTTCCATGCTGCAGCAGGTGGTATTCATCTCACTCACCTACAGCTGCATGTAATTAGGCCTGCAGTTTAAACTAACAATTGAGATTTCCACCACAGTCAATAGAAGCAGGGAGATAACTCCAAAGAGCAATTTGTCCTATCTGTGGTAGACACCTCCTCACAACAGGGTGAATCACTGATCCGACTTGTTTGGTTAATGCCAAGAACAGTCTGCAGAGGCAACACAGCAGCAAATAAGAACGGAAACACATACAACCCAATATTTAAAACAGTTGTTCTCCAACTGTTGAACAGGTCATTTATGAATGAGAATGAACATGCTACAAAAGGTGAAGCTACAGCTTGTTTTTGCTTAGCTGCACTCTCCAATTTACAGCCTGTGGCTGAATTAGAAGCTTTTCCCATTTTCTCGTTTCATGTAGTGTGGTGACTGCTATGTGAACTAAGTAAACTAAAGGGGACGAAATGGGATTCCTTTGGCTGTCAGGATGCTGACGAAAGTGTGGAGGGAGAGAAGCCTTTGAAATCCCATGGTACTGCCTCATGCTTGCCATCCTGAAGAGAGCTGCCTTGGAACACTGCAATATCACAAGGAACATTTAGGAAATTTCCTGAGATGTCTTTACAGCATCAACCTTTTGCACATATCAATAGCTGGTTTCTGTGTCATTATTTCCAGTCATATTCTGTCTTGCAGTGGACCTTTTGCAGAGCAGAAAGCTGGTGCTGTGTCTCATCCTCACCACTGCAGAGCACAGGCACTCTGCATCCCACAAGGTGTGCTTGATTAGATCAAAAGCACAGGCTGAAAATATCTGACCTGCAGAGTGCAAGGCTGAAGTGCAGGGGGGAAAGCCTATGGTGTGAAGATACGACAAGTGAAACCAGCTGCATTTGAGATGCAAATGGACCTGAGCAGTCCAAGGTGTCATAGGGCTTGGCAGACGTTTCACAGCCTGGTCTGTGATCGTTTGGCACTGCACTGCAGAGAGAGAAACAAAGCTCCAAGGAGGTGCAGTTTGTTTAAATAATAGCAAGTAATTAGTCTGAAGACAAAATCAGTGATGGCATTTTATAATTACAATTAATTTAGAGGTTAATTTCCTTTGGTGCTAAAATCTTATTTAAAACATTTACCAGGAAAGGAAATTAGGATGTTACTATCTAGATGCATAGAATGCTTCTGGGAATCCATGCCTATTATCACTAGAAAATTAGGTTAAACTCAAAGTGGGAATTTCAATTCATTTTAGTGTATAATAGATGGTGGTCAGGGCCTTGAGTCAGAAGGGTTGCTTAGGGTAGACTGTATGATTAGCATTTTCTTTGTTTGTGGGATTAATTGCAAATGTTTCCAACAAAAGGGCTGGGTTTATACATGAACAATCTTGACAAGAAAAGAAAATTGGTTATGGATTGCTGCCTTTGTAACTAATGAAGTTGATGTTCAAGGAACGCCTAGGAGACAGGGTTGTGGTATGAGGCAAATATATAAATAAAAACACACAGGGGAAAATGGTGGTGTTGCTGGCTCCACTTATGATAATTTCTCTTCTCCTTCACTGTCTTTGCTGCCACTCCCCTTGCATCCATCACTGCCTCCTGTGGGGATTGTCAACCTCAAGTTTAAAAAATATCTAAATAATATAATGTAAAGCTTGAAGGAAGTAACATTTCCATTTCAGCAGCTCATCACAATGGGATACTGCTTAATAAAATCGATGCGTTCTAACAGCCAGGGAGATTTACTTACCTTGCATCACTTTTTCTTTTAACTATTCCCCGCACATTTTATCTTTTCAAGAAAGACATGCTGCAGAAGTGTTGGAAAAGATCTGCATATGTGACAGGAAATGAAAAGTTAGCATCACTTTTATGAAGAAAGGTATGTTTCATACCGGCACATTCTGAAAATATTACTTGTCTTGTCATGAATTAATTCTTTCAGGACAGGAACACAAAGTCCAGATCATGAAACAGTGTCTCACACAGTTACCTCAAACCAGTAGCAGAAATGAGGTAGTAACTAGTGATGGTTCTGACAACAAAAGCTGCAGATGGTTTGAAGAAATGTCTAGGTTCTTGCTGCAGCTGAAGAGGACGTGTCTTTCCATGGTCTTGCTGGCCATGGGAATGCTTCAACATGTAAAAATAAAGAAAACTCATATTCAAAATCAGGAAAAAATAACAAATTCTGACAATCTTCACAAGATGAAAATTGCATGGGAAATGGTTTCAGGCAGATTGTTATGTTTTGATGCTGATGAAAGACTCCATTTCAATGTCAGTCGTTTATTGCTACTTTACACTGAATGTGGATGGCAGGCTTTGTAGGCAGGCCCTCCAGCCTTGTTCCTGCGGGAACGTTTCTCCCTTTGCCCCAACAGAGGAAGGGCAGCTTGGACCCCATCAAGCACAGGCAGAGGAGCAGCCTGCAAGGAACCATGAGGGGCTGTCAGCCCCAATCCTCAGCCCGATTTCCCAGCCTCTGAGGGCAGCTGGTTGCCTCCTTGAGGGCTGAGTCAAAATGAGCCAGCGGAACACTGTAAGTCCTGGCCAGTCAAATATAGTCCAGACTGAAGGACAGCAGCATCTCAGAGAGGATCAGTGATGAACTGCTGCAGGTGGAATAGACTCATTAACCATTTCCAGCGACCCTGAAATTGACACCTGCCCACAGCCATAGTGTCTTCCCCGCTGAGATAGTCATCATGAGCTCCTTGCAGTTTCCTACAAGCCTGGAACACAGCTTTGTACTAAATTATTCTTAACAGCATTTCTTAGCATGTCTTCTGTTAAAGTTTTCTTTGTTACTTTTCTTTCAAATAGGTCTTCATTAGCACTGGATTGCTAACTTTCATAGATTTGGGCCTTAATTCTCCACTTTGTTGCACCTTCTAATGACTCTTTTTCTAATTTATTAGTGTGGTGGTCACACTCGGAGGCCAGTGCCCCGGGCGTTTTCTTTTTCCTCCTTTTTATTTTTTTCCTCTCTTTATTGCTTGCCCATAGCAATGATCTGGCTAAGAACAATTTTTCCTAATGATTCATTTGATAACTTCTATGATAATTCAGTCTACCAGATATTTTCTTTAATTCTTAGAATGATATGTCAATCAAAAATATTACAGGGCTGGTTTTTGGGGTTTGGTTTTTGTTTATTTTTTTGGTCAGTATTCAAGCATGAAAACTTGAAAGCAAATGGCTATTATCCAGCAGTGTCCAGGTCTGTCCAGTTTAGAAAAATAATATATTCTTCAGACTGCTAATATTCTCATAACTGAGTGGAGGTCTTTTACAGACTCTTTACTGAGCATTAGACAAGCCCCACTACAAGCTTGGACAAGCATTGTAAAGTCTTGCAGGGGTCAAGAGGCAGCCTACCTGACAGCAACCTTATTTCTGGGTCTGTAAGTTTGACAGGTGGCTTGCTGCATTTATCAGATATAAAAGGCAGTGCTGGTTGTTTCAATCCCATATTTCTCCTTGCTGTAGCTATGCTTTAGCCATTTCCTCCTGGCCTCCGGCTCTTGCTCTTGTCTGCCCTAGCCCTGGTCCCTGTTTCTTCCTTCAGCTGCTAAAGTCTTGCTTGTGCTTCTCAGCCCTTGCTTGGTTACTCCTGGTTGCTTTCATCATTGCTCCTTTTAGTTCAGCCATGACCCTAGTTGACCTGGTTCCTGCTGTCTGCCAGCCCTGCCTTGCTGAGGCATTGCTCCAGAGTATCATCTTCCTCATGTCCTGCCCTGAGGTTCTGCCACTGACCAGACCCCTTCTCCACCTGGGAATACAACCAGAAGCTTGGCTTAAATGGATTGCAATATATGCATCCCTGCTTGGTCTAACTAGAGGGAATAACAGGCTGATATCCCTGTCAGTACCTCTAAAAGGGTAGTGACGCCAGGTGGTGTTTATCAGTTTTCGCAAACCTGCACACCTCCACAGTCCTACATCTTCACTCAGAAGGGCTGATCAAAGAATTAGCCAGGGGACCAGCAGCAACAAAGACAGAAGAAGAGGCTGTAGGCCCTTATCCAACAAAAATCATGAAAGGAGGAGAAGCAGCTGGAGGAAAAGCCTTTCTAAAGCAAAAAATCACAGAATAATTTTGACATAACAGTAGACAGCATGGAAATAGTGGCAGTGGGGCAGAATCTGAGCTGAGAACCTCCACCAAACTTTGTGTAGGGATTTCCCTTTGCTGCTCCTGTGGCCATTATAGGCTCAGAAATGCCATGAGGTTATGGTTTAAAAATCTTGGAGTTGGGTTTCACCTTGGAAATGAGAGAACTTACAGGCCATTACTGACCATTTGGCAGAAATGCAGTTCATTGCTCTACAAGAATCAGACTGGGTGTCCAAATCCTTGTGCCATTTCTGAGCCCTCCTGTGCAACAGGGAGGGCACAGCCTTATGTATTGGCAGATGCCATCCTTCCCCCTGCTTTCCAGGTGCTTGGATCTATCACACTTTACAAGTTTACTAAATCACTGTGCACTCAGCACAAAGACCAATAACATTTGATTATCATTGTAAACAAACTTTATTGCGATTGTAGTCAAGCAAACCTCCTTCTGTGTGCTATATTGTGGAATAGCCACCAGGCCAAGCTCACAGCATAAAAAGGCAACAGCAGTAAAATGTTTGGAAGTGCCTTCACCAAACAGCGAGGTGGGTATCAGCATTCTGGCAAAGCTGCAGGACCAAGAGTGTCCACATATGTTCTTTTATATTTTTTTCCCACATATCATTTCCAAAGTTATTAAAACCAGCCTAATTTTACTCCAGTTTGGCCAGTGTTTAGCTATCAGCATTTGTGCATAGCTCTGTCTGGTCTTACACACTCACTTCTGCACCAACAGTGCCTCCCTTGCTGTTACTAGGTGTTTGCCATTAGTTTGTTTGCCATTTCCTCTCTCTCCCAGCTGCACAAGCATTGGAGTGCCTTGCTGTGTTGGTGAAGTTTAATCATGACACTTTTGAGACCTGAGTTCAAGGGGCCAGAGCCCATGTACAAAAATTTAAGACCTCGCATGTCAGATGTAGCCGATGTACACCATGTGTTCTCTCTCTGCTATACCACGTGGGAAATATGTTCAGTCATGACATCAAGAAGCATCCATGTGCACATGCACATATGCTTCCCTGGTCATTAGTACTTTTAAAACAGTACCATCTTTATCATGCGTAATTGTACATTTTTAATATTCTTTTAGTGCTTTAGATTCATGAATGTATTAAAGGACTACTGTGATGCCAAGCACTGTACAAACGTGAGCACCAGCCCTGTTTCTTGGGGATTGCAATCCAAGTGTTAGGCAACAGGCAACGGGTAATTGGTGGGTACAGGCAGAAAGTGAGCATAAAGAAACTATGTACAAAATATTATTCACTGTGGTACACAGGAGTATAAAAGCATCGGCAACCTAATTACTGCCAACAGAACAAAGAAGAGTATAGCAAAAATAATGAGAACTATTTGTGGATACATTATCACAAGGGAAGAAAGTGTTTTGAAATTTTACAAGTATGGAGGTCATGCTGGCAGCACGGGGTCAGAATTTAGCTTTTAGAACTGGAAGGAGAGACTGATGTGGAGTGTCTACAAAAGGCTTTAAATGTAGAAAGATTTAGCTTCTACTTGATGTAATATAGAAGGTTAAATCAGCAGCGGGATTCAGAGAAGAGTAACCCAGCCAAAAAGATGAATCCTGCAGCTTTTGTCTTCTTAATTCCATATTTGGTGAGTTAAAAAAAAAAAAATGAAGGAGCAATTATGGTGTTTGACACTGAGAGCCCTGGGTAAATGTTATAGCTGTGTCAACAGATAGAAAAGTCGTCGTCTTCAATATGCAAAAATAATCTTTGGAAATTCGACTGTGCACAGCCCAAACCAAAGTTGACATCTAACTTATACCCTTGAGTGACAGGTAGACTTGAGGATACAAGTGCCATTGTTCACCATGAGAAGTAGCAAAGAAGGTTAGGGAGGTGTGGCTAAGGTTCTAGTTTAGCCATGGTGACCTGGAACTGATGTTTAATTATCCACAGAGAGAAGCTGAGATTTCAGTTTGTATAGAAGGAGCAGAGTTAGCACAAGCCAGGTAATCTGTGACACTTCAGAGAGCCACCGATGGCAGGACTTGCATTTGTGAGTACAATTATCCAGTTCACAGGAGGTGGAGAAAAATTAAAGGCAGATGTTATGGCTCATGGGACTCTGGCAGCATCCTGGAAGGAGAATCATCAAGAAAGGTGATGAATGATGTGAGGAGGAAGGTGAGCACCTGCAGAGGAGACAGCAGAGGCCAGCGATGCAAAGGTTTCAGGAAAAAGAGAGCAGCGGCTATGTGAAAGGCGGCTGGATGACCATAGAGAGGACTGTGCGCACTTGGTTACCAATACCCCAGTTTGAATAGGAAGAGGTAGTCTGACTGCAGTTCCAGCTGCATGCAAGGGACAGAACACAAGATGGGAGAAAACCTTCTACAGAGATGGAGGAAAGTAGCTCCTGAAAGTGTTTGGAACCATCAGGGAAGAGAGAGAGAGGGAATGGGACAAGAAGGGATATGGGTGGGGGTGGTTTTTTTATTAATGGAATTTATATGTGTTTGTATTGGGAGGGAACTGCAAAAAAGAGATCAAGAGAAAGAATCTGTCACTGGGACAAGCAGAAGTTTTATGGAACAAAATTCTTGTAACTGTAGTAAGAGAGAAGGGGAAATGAATGGCAAAAGGAGTTGAAAAAGTCTGGCAAACTGAAGAAAGGAGGACTATATTATCAGTTTGCTCATAGAAGAAACAGAAGAGATGTAGTGCAGAGAAACAGCTGGAGATGGGAGGAGGGAAGTGGATGAGGAGGTGATGGGGGTGTCTCGGATGGAACTAATAAAGCTGGAGGAGCCAATCTGCTTCATCAAGCAGATGGACAAAATAAGGGAGGAGAGAGGAATCAGTGAGAAAAGTCACCCTCTTTACTATCAAATGAGGAATTACCAAATAAGACGTGAGAAATTTGGTAACAATTACTACAAAAGACATTTTCACTTTTAAAGGAGAAGCCTCGGGCAGGAAGCAGATGTGGTGATGAAGGAAGGGTTGAGTGCTAACAGTAGGTTCACCATTGTGAGAGGCAGGGCCTCATGCATCTGGCATAGGGATAAGCTAATCAGCAAAAAAAACAATAATAGCAAAGAAACAAAGGAGAGGGTCTGAAAGAAGTCAAGAAGTCATCCATGCTGCAGGTCACAGGTTGGCCAAGTACATGGCTATTTTCCAACCGTTCTCTTCCTTTACAGATAAAGCCACTCATCCCCCTCCCCATTCCTAAACTCTGTATGCTTTCATATCTAGCCTGTCTACTTACGTATCTTGCATGTCTACTAAAATGCAAAGAAAGACACAGTGTCAGTGACATTTCTATACACATATGCCCTAAATCACTCATGGGTCTGATCCTAAGCTAATGTAGATTATCATTGCTTCAGTGAAGTCACTGAAGCTGTAAATATATGTGTTAGCTGAGGATCTGAATCTGTGTGCTTCTGTATTTGTATTTTACAGATGAAAATTTCTCTAAGTAGAATAGTGTGTAGTCTTCTGGTTTCTATTCAGTATCTTTCCTTTTGCTTTCTACAGGAAGATGTTACTGCTTTTATTTCCCACTGTTTACTTTCTCTTTGTCCATCTGTTGATTTCATCAGCTTCAGTGTTTCTTATTGCCCATTTTCTAGAAAGTCCTTTCTCCCATATGCTAATGAGGTCTTTTTTGTGCATCTCAGTGTAATGGTCCCTCTATACACCACAAACTTCCAGAAATGAAAAATTATAAACCCATTTATGCTTCTTATTCTGTCCTGATATACACCAGAGACAGAAGGGATTGTGCCTGTGAGCAGAGGCTGAAACTTCACATCACTGTGGGTGCTTAGTAATAGAAAATATATCTCTATTTTTGACCTGTATCTCCAGTCTGTGTCACAGTTGTAACCACAGTCATGTGCCTGACAAGCCCCTTAACACCAGCAAAGGAAGAAAACACTCCAGCTAAATTTCTGTAATACATTTTACAGATAAATAGTACTGCTAGTATCATACATGCTAGTACCATATTCAAGTCCAGCTAGGAAAATAAGCATCTCAGCACCTAATATTTCAAAGGTGTATTTGGTTTGCTTGGCCAGGTTTTGGTAGGAGGGGTGGGCTACAGGAGTGGCTTCTGTAAGAAGCAGCTTCCTCTGCGTCCAATAGAGCCAACACCAGCTGGCTCCAAGACAGATGCACCACTGGTCAAGGCTGAGCCACTGTCCTTATCTTGACACACAGACCTTTTGTTGTATTCTCTGTCCCCTGTCCAGCTGAGGAGGGGAGTGACAGAGTGGGCAAGTGGCATCCAGACAGGGTCAACCCACCACAAAAGGGGTGGGAGTTTGTGTTTATTTGTACTTGCACGTGTGCTTTTACAAAAGCAAACCATGATAAAAGAGCCTCTTCTGATAACAGTGACATGTAAGATGAATGTAAAATAGAATAGTCAAAAATGTGTTTGATGGGTGAGGTTAAGGATGGAATCCTCTGCAGTGATTCAGCTAATGAGCCTTGTTTTATTCATCTCATGTTACTGCTGCCAGGAATGTATCAGTCGTATGACACTTTTAGTGACCTTTCAGGCACAGCCAGGATAAAATGCCTGCAGAAAGGGCAGCATTTTGCATGCTTAAAGAAAGTAGCTCAGAGTCCACAGGGAGCTTTTAGCACTGTCTGGACACCGCAGGCTTTGCAGTGATGAGAAACTGCCACCATCAAGAAACCTTGCTGCAAAGAAATCACTGAAATCCTTTTGTATTGGAGTTCGCTTTCTATTACCTACCTTTACCTACCTTGCAAAGTTTGTTGTTGCGTGTAAGAAGCCATTGTATGCCTACAACAAGGTCACAGTAGTACTTTCTGCCCTAACATCATTTGGTTACACACATGGAAAGTTCCACAGTCAGCTGAACATAGAAATGTCTCTACAAGCTTGCCTTGTTTGCACTTGACAATCTGACTTGTTAACAGTCTGTGTTTACTCTGCGCAACAGGGCAAAAAAGCAATTCATGCAGAGATATTCGGCATGCATCTTTCATGCTCAACAAACTCATTTTACTCAAAGAAATCTTTCTCTTAACATGCTGGTTTAGCTTTCTGAAAACAACCCTAAAATCACCCTTAAGACCTTTTGGCCTGTGACTACAAAACAGAGTATCTATGCCTGAAGCCTTCTAATAATGGTTTAGCGGTTGCTTGAAGGGTCTTGGGAAGCGCACAAGAAATGCAGAGCTGGACGAATGCATATGAGCAACATCCATAAGGTGACACGGTTGACACCAGTGAGTCCAACACAGATATTTTCTGACTTGTAGTGTTAGAGGTCAAGAATGACAGAAAACCAGAAAACTGGTCAAGAGAACAACAAACCTTAGCTACAGAAAAAATGTCTATTTTCTTTGCTGCAGTCTTTATATTTGAATAAAATGGGTTTGTTTCCTCCCAGCCTAGCTCTTCAATCAACAATATTCCTATAGTGAATTTTTTGTTCCATGCCTGTAAACTTAGGATGCTTCCAAAGACATAATCACATTGTAATAAAGTTATTCTGATGGTTACAAACAATAAGTAGGAACCAAGAAATGGCATTTATCTTGATTTTAGCAAGATTTTAACCCTATGAACGGTTTGGGAGCAACCCAGTGAAATACAGTCCAGATGCAGTCATCATAGATTGTGTGCAGAATTGTTTAAAACTCTATTTGAAATATAGTTATCAACCACTCGGGATGACATTTCAGATGGGATCCCACTAGGACCTTGGCTAGAGAAAGAATTCTCTTCATTATTTTTCTTAACAGCAAGGATGATCAAGGAGAGAATATTTGTAAAAATTTCAGATGAAACAAGACTGGGAGGGCTATGAGCATTTGCGAAGATAGAATTAGAAGTCAATATGATCTTGAGAAGTGGCTTGAAGTCAAGAAGATGAAATTCAGTACAGACAAGTGCAAAAGAACTCCTGTGGAGAAGAATTAATCAAGTGTCTTCAGATAAAATATGGACTACTTGGCTAGACTACAGTTAATGTCAAAACATAAAAATAAAGATCTAGTTATTAAGCATTTGTATGATGCTGTTGAAAAGGAGAAATCAAATTAAAAAATTTAAAAAATTAAAGGCAGAAAACCCATCATGTTAGTTCAAGTAATGTACAGAAGGCCTACATGGCAGTTGTTCCAATCGGTCCTGATTTGTGCACCCCTCTGTAAGAAAAACAAGTAGACTGAAGAAGGATCATCAGGCTTGGAAATGTAGAGGCTTGAAAACATGCACTGTGAGAAAAAAATGAAAGAACTACATGTGCTTAAATCTAGAAAAGATGGATAGCATGAAAATACTTTTTGAAAATGCTTAAAAATAGTTGTAAAAAAACCCCTTCATTTGTCTTTATATCCATAGGGACAAAAGGGCAAAATGTAGAAAGTAGTTAATTTGCAGGAAATTACATTTAAATCAGACATTAGGAAGTTAGGCTCAGGGAAAGGCACCACAGAGAGACTATAGAACCTCCTTCATTAGAGATGTCAGGAGTTAATTTAGTAACACATCATTCTGGGATAGGAGTATATTTAATGCTACCACAGAGCACAGAATGGGCAAAATTATTTCTTCAGGGGCCATTCTTGCCAGGGAAGAAGGTGGGTGACAGGTTTGGCATGTTTGTGATTGCAATGCAGACATATTGCACTGGTCCAGTCTAGTGTTTTGGTAGCTCTTTGCTTGCAAAATAAATGTTGGACAAGAATTTGATTTTGTAACATGTCTGGAATGCCTGTGACTGCATGGTAAGTGTGGTTAAGCATGACGCATATTGAGGGGTACCTTGGGATAAAATAACCTCATAAATGCAAGTTTTAAGGAATCCAACCACTGTGAAAGTTCTCAAACTAATAGTGATAAATTTACATTTCATTATTTTTATGTGAACGTTATTGCATTTTAGGTCCATAAGAAGCTATCCTCTGTCAAAGAACCTTTTCTGGTTTTTTTGCTTTCAATGTACACAGAGCCGGTTTGTCAGTAGCAGTGCCCAGACCTGTGAAAAATGCGTTTCCATACCTTAACTCTTTGGCCCTTTTCTATCAAACTAAAGTCAAATTCACATCTGCTATGGAAGAGACAATATTTCAAGGATGAGAACTACCCCAAATAACCCCCAAAAGCCAGTAGTTGGGTCTCCTGATGCAAAGGAAGCAAAGGCCACACTTTTACCTGTGTAAAGAAAGCATTATAGCAGAGAAACAGGGGTCTCAAGCTCATACAAGATTGAATGGCCCTGAAAATTGTTTAAAATAAACATGAGAAGACCATGGGGAACTGGCAGTGGTGGGAATTAGTAAATAACTCTCACCCTACAACCTTCCTGCAGACCTCCAGCGCCTTGGGAGGAATGCTGGTTTCTTCAGATCTGCAAAGCCTCATCTCTGAAGCTCAGATAAATTGTTCCAACCCTCTGTTCATGCATTTCAACCCAAATGTCAAAGCAGGGAATCAGAGAAACTTCTGTCTCTCAGAGTCGGAACAATGTGCTCTCTCCTCTACATCACTGAACCACAGTATGACAGCAAGCCAGACAGAGTAATCACAGTCAGAAGCAATGCATTCATGCCGGTAAATAAATGGGTTTCAGCATTTGTAATATCTGAATAGCATCTTGGTTTGTACTCCAGTGAGGTGTTCTACTTGAAAAGAGAAGGATTTGTGGATATTTCTTATAGACAGAGGGCTGTTATAAATCCCTCATTGTCTTTCTGTGAATTTAAAATTAATTTGATTTTAAAATTTTAAAAGTGACTTTGGCTTTCTCTGCTATTTTTACACTTGTTCTGCATTCCCACAATTAGCTGGTCTAATTTTAACTGATTATTAAAGGGTCCGCCAAAAAATAATTTGTGTGCTGGGTGATTCTTGAATCATAGTGCCTATCACTTCTGAAAAGATGTTTCTAATGAAAGCAATTTTCCCCCTTCCAGTTGATTTCATAGGTGGATTTGACTCTTACGGCTATCAAGGTCCACAGAAGACATCTCATTTACAGCTACAGCCCATGTATATGTAAGTAGTTAACTTCTGAGATATTCTGCAGAGTGGCAGGCTGATATTAAAGGTTCATTAAGTTGAAAGATGACGTGACTTAAACATTCAGAATAGGCAGAAGCCTTTTTGATAGACTGAATTCAAGCTACACTTAAGAACCAACATTACACATCTATTGAATTATAATGATTTCTTAGGGCAGGATATAATGTGCCGCAGTTGTTTAAATAACACCCATCTCTCACCTGATTTCCTCCATTTTCATTCAAGCAGGTTCCACTCAGAGGCAATGGGAATTTTGTGTAGTAAAAAATAGTGAGGTCTGACAAAACTTGGTTGCAAAAAAGTTGGTTTTATTAAGATTTATCAAAATTTCAGCAGTTTGCTAATTTAGTGGATGTATTTAGCATTTGTCTTATCAGTGCATCTGTTTACTAAGGCACCTCTGTACCTCATTTTCAGTCCCCACATTAAAAAAAGAAAAAGCAAAAGGAAAAAAAAAAGCCACAAATGTAGCAACATCTGGATTTTAAGATCAGTTAAAACAGAAAACAGTATTTTACTTAACCAGTGAGTGGCAGCTCCATCCACTGCCTAGAGTGCAGCTTGATATGTTTGGGGATTAAATGGGTAATCAAATCTCCACACATACACACAACTGGAGTATGTTCACACTAGAGCTAACACCCGACCATAGACCAGTCCAGGAACAACAATCTCCAAATATTTCTTGTACTGATGCCAACTGCAATTCAGAACAGTCCTGACTGCCCAGATAAATCTTACCTTACTGCCACAGCCTTTTGAAATGTTCTTTATTCACCATCACCTGCCTATGTACTAAAAGCACAGCACAGAACAGCTCAGAAAGGGGCAACATTTACTTTGTTTCCTTTGTCTCTTTGTTTAACATCTCTTTTGAGGAAAAGAGCTAAATATAGGCAAAAAATATCCATCCCAACATATACTTCCATTTACCCTCAAATGTGTCTTCTGACTAGTGGAAGCAAGTCTGTTAATGGATTAGTGGATTTTTGCATGGAAATGCAAAAATTTACTCTTTTATCAGCGGTACAATCAATTCTGTGGTAGTGTTTAGGACTGGGCCCTTTGGGAGCTTTGCTAGGAGCTTTCTAATAATCTCAAATTACAATAGTGCCTATCTCCAATGCCATCTTTCCTTCATCTTCCCATCTGTCTGTGCTCAAGTAAAGATTTTTCACCTGAACTTTTGGCACAGTGTTGTGCATTTAGAAAATGTTATTTCCTTCCTAGTATTATGTGTGGCTCATAGGTACTTAAAACAATTCTAATTCTATTTCTTTCTCAGTATAACGTACCTTGTCACCAATATATGGAGCCCTCTAGCTGAGATATTATTCCATTCTCTTTATGCTCTCAGTGTTCCTTCCAGAACAGCAGATTGCATTTACTGACTGTCTTCATCCTGGCTGGAAAGAAAGCTAGACCTGTGGAAAAAAAAAAAAAAATAAAAAATTGTAAAGCTTGTAGCTGACACGAAGAGATACATGATTAATCCATGTAAAGTGTGTGCTGCCTTATTTCAATGGCTGTGTTCTCATGGGAGTATAGGTGATTTCACTGTCTTAACTGAGAGACAGAAATCAGTATGTGAACTGACATTTTGTCCAATCAACCCACAAAAGTATCGCTGTGTCTCAGCCAAGTCAAACAAAGGCACTTCATGTTTCCTTCTGACTGTACAGTATTTGACAAGGTTCTCTAGAATTGCTACAGTCCGTCCTTAGGAGGCTCTTACAGCATTTAGTAGTACCTTCCTGTTATTCACAGCTGAGGTGCAGCAGGAACACATGCATATGTATTCACACTGCAGTTGCTCTGTAATGCAGGCAGACCGTTAGGATCACTGATCAGCCGTGGTTTGATCTGCTTGTAGCACTATTTACAGCAATATTACATACTGGAAATCAAAACACACTTATATGATAATAGCAGGCCATACTTGATGTTTTAAAGCTTTAGTTGCTGGAAGGAAGGGTTTGGTTCCCTAGAGATCTTGTTCACCAAAGAACTATTCAGGCTCACACTGAATGCAACTTCTGGAACTCTGTGTTTATGAGAGAAATAGGAGGTAGTTGCCTTTAAATCATCTGGTTACTAACTATACTCAAAGGAACAATAATAGCTCTTACCATTGTCTGTGGTGTTGTAGTACCTATAGGTGAGCTAGGCATGCTACAAAGTGAAGGAGAACATATGGTCTCAGCTTTGAAGAGCTTACCAAAACAGTATCAGTTTCCAGTGATTATACAGATTCTGTCAAAATGCAAATTTCAACTTGTATTTCAGTAATAAGCATGAAGAACCTCCCCAGAACCATCTACCAGATTGATTCATATACAGAAATATTACAAATTGAAGACACACAGAGTCGTGTGGTAGGTCTCAGTCATCACCCACGTACTGCTTGCTGATGTGAATTGATTTAGTGGATTGCAGTGACAGAATTCCATCAACACAAACTTTTATTTCATTTCAAGACAGACAGATTTACATCCAAGTGATTTAAATCAATTTTAACTGGTTTATACATGCACAGTTTAATTATTATCCTAGAGGAATGCTGGGTTTACTAATTGCTAACTATTAAGACACTGTTTTGTAACCAGTTTCCTTCTGTGTGCTAGTCAGCACTTCAGTTTGTTAATTTGGAGGTTATACTGAACCTACACAAACTTACATGTGCAATTAAACAATTATATTGATTTACTCAGGCTCCTCATGTTTACATTTCTACTGTGTCAGTACTTTTTATCTAATGAATTATTACTTTTTATTTGTGATATCAATCAAGCTCTAGTTATTGGAACATTCCAATTCCATTTAAATCCATGCAGTACATTTTTGTGGAATTTTATAATGTATGCAAAACTACCATAAATGAACAGAATACCTAAGGAAAAAAATCTTTATTTATGAAAAAGAAGCATTATCTGTAGATAGTGAATATATGTGACTATCTATGGCTACTGTTTCCTTAAAAAGTTTAAAATTATTAGATTCAGGCTCACTTCATTTCTTTTCTCTGCATTTTAGGCTTTGAATTCCAATCACAACTCTCTACATTATGTCTCTCAATTTCATATTTAATTTAAATCAGGTTACTTTAAAGAGAAACCTATATTCAATTTAAAATTATGTTTTAAATAAAACACTGGTGTTTTGGGGAAGAATTCTTATTATGACATTTATGTTACAAATGGCTTTTTCTTACTATTTAAGTGCTAACAGTGTGCTCTATGCTGTACAAGCCAAGAAGCCTAGACAGTCCCTTCAAAACGAATACGCTTTTTGAACAGAATGGGACAGAACTGGTGCTCGTGTACCTCCTTGCAGCGTGGCCACAGCAGATGTACTAAAAAGCAGCTTCCTGGTATTCTGTGTGAGAGATGTCAGTGCTCATTTCCAGACCACAGGACAAGAACACAATAAGATGGTGGAAATCAATGGTCAAGAGAAAATTCTGCTCTTGGAAGGTGACTGAGGAAGGTGACTAAGCACTCCGTAGCACTGATTCTGCTGCACATGAGAAAACACAGTTATAGTTGTGGAACAAGACTGCACTGCATGATCACTGTTCTAACAGTAGGAAGGAGGGAGGGGAGAGATATTTTTCTTTACATTTTTCACAGTAAACTTGTTTGCCCAAGAAAAGAAGAAATGAAGCAAAAAAAAAAAACCATGCATGTCTGATGCGGATGCCTAATGCACTGGAGAAATTGCTCAAAAGCAGTTTATCCCTGAAGTGAAGCTTGCTTTCCTTATATACTGTGAAGTTTGTGAATCTTTACATTTTTTATATATATATATATGTATATATAAACACATATACTACATATGCATAGAAACACACACACTTACATGCACACAGACCCCTTTATATATGTGTGTGTGTAATATATATATATGCCCACTTATGTGTATTCTGCTACACATTATTGGTAGGCATTGCTTTTCACTAAAAGGCACTTAATAATTTCTGGCTAATGAGATCCTACCTTTCACCAAATGTGAGAGGTGTTTCAGGTCAATAACTCAGGGACAGATGGGTTTAGGAGGGGTTAATGTATTTGCCTTAGTGCTTGGTCCCATCTTTTCTGTGCATTATACTGGTCATAGTCTCCTAGTCTAAGATTGTGGGTATTTGTCTAGATAATTGCACATACTGAATCATAGAATCATGGAATCAGCTAGATTGTGTAGTTTAGTGTGTGGTGTCCCTGCTCATGGCAGGGGGGTTGGAACTAGATGATCTTAAGGTCCTTTCCAACCCTAACTATTCTATGATTCTATGATTCTATTCTATGATTCCTCATAAGACTCATAAGCTCCAAACCCTTCCCCAGCTTTGTTGCCCTTTTCTGGACCCGCTCCAGCACCTCAATGTCTCTCTTGCAGTGAGGAGCCCAGAACCGAACACAGGATTCAAGGTGCGGCCTCACCAGTACAGAGCACAGGGGGATGATCACTGCCCTGGCCCTGCTGGCCACACTATTTCTGATACAAGCTAGGATGCCACTGGCCTTCTTGGCTGCCTGGGCACAAGCTGGCTCATGTTCAGCGGCCGTCAGTCAGCACCCCCAGGTTCTTTTCTGCTGAGCAGCTTTCCAGCCACTCTTCCCCAAGCCTATAGCATTGCATGGGGTGCTGTGACCCAAGTGTGGAACCCAGCACTGAGCCTCGTTAAACCTCGTACCATTGGCCCGTGGATCCAGCCTGTCCAGATCCCTCTGTAGAGCCTTTAAAGTACTAAGCCTGAAGGTACTACCTACTTTACCATTCACTTGAAGCATAAATGAAACACATGCAAGACACAAAAAACCAGCACCTAAAGTATAACCACTGTGATGCTCAGCAAGTTCATGCAGTACAAATCTGCTGCATTATTACCTCCTCATGTGTGTGGGATTCAGACAGTATGGGCAAAATTTAATTTGAATAAACTACCAGCTAAGCCTTGCCTAGCAACCAACAACATCTTGTTTGGTTTAGACTGCAAGCTGGTGTTACAAAACACAGGTTTGGGACTCCACTGTTCGGGTGTATGGGGCTGTGACACTTGCATATGCAGTCTGCTTTGCAAGTCAGCCGCAGTTGGTTTTCCCTGACACCTGTGATTCAGTCATTTTGTCCTCATACTGTGTCACTTCTTGCTTTTACAAAACAGGTACGTTTCTGATGGATTATTACAGGTCAGGTCATCTTCCAGTTGACCCATGGATATATAGTTCTGACTATAATTAAATATCACTACTGTCTAGAACAGTTTAGAAAATCAGTGCTGACTTCTCTGACAATGTTCCAGAGAGAGCCAAGCGATCACCTGATCAAACTCTTTGTCATTCTCTCCTCTTCATTCCATGTGTAGCTGAACTGCTACTGATTGGTGGCTTATACTTGCTTGCAAAAGGGCACAAGAGCAGCAGGGCAGTGATCAGACAGGTATAAGATGGATAATTATCTTTCTTTTTCTGTCTTTCCTCTAGGTCAAAGTAAACATGAGGATTACTCAATATGGGCTAGAGGACCTGACAAAGAAACTGTTTCAGGATGGCCTCCTGGTTCCTCAAAGAGCAAAAAATTACCCAGTTTTTGTGGAAAAAAAAATATGTATAGAAAAGCTGATTGAACAGTGAGACACCAGACACCTTCAGCCTCTCTTTCTAATAGGTACTAAGGATAATGCCCCAGACCCCTACCTTGGACCTCCTGCCTCCCAGCACCACAGGGGCAGAGCAGAGGCATCTTCTGGGTCTTCCCTACCCCGGCTACCAGAAGTGCGGCCCATCTGGATTGAGACATGAACCCAGCCCACTTCGTGCTTTCGGAGCCCCCTCTGCAATCCTGGCCATGTCAAGTCTCCTTAGTCAACACACCACTAAAAATACCAGGATGACCTTGCAGCAGAAGTCAATAGACAGTGCATTGTTTGCCCTGAAGGCTGTACAGTTCATACTTGCCTTAACCCAACTGCATTGCACATCAGAGAAACTCCGTGCAAGCTTTCTGAAGTAACATGCTGCTGTTAATTCTGAACGATTTCTAAGTCAGTGGTTTTCTTCTGTTTGGTTTTGTTTTGTTTTCATGTCAGGGAATAAGGCTTTGTTGCTCCACAGCTCCAGAGCGACCAAGTAGAAAACTGCCAGCTGTCTGAGAAGTGCTTTACTTTTGAGACTCCACAGTGGTCAAGAAATAAACAGTTTATAATGGTTAACAGATAAAAAAAAAAAAAAAAAAAAAAAAAAAAAAAAAAGAAATGAGACCTTTTTGGGGTGAGGGTGGGGAAAGGGGTACCATAAACTAATAATTGAACCTACTGGAAATAAGCAGCAGAAACAGTGCTTCTTAATCCCGCTGTTTTTATTTATTGCACTGTAGGTGCTTTTATAGCTATCCCTAAATGTCTTTTACTAACTACAGAGACATCTGCAGATTTCTATCAACAAAGGCCAACTGAGTATGTACTAACTATGTTTACTCTTTTATATCTAATTTCAATTGAAAATTCCCTGTGAGCTTGTTTTTTTCTAATTGCACCGTAAGGGATCTATAGATTTTATTTTTTGGTTTCAGTTGGGGAGGGCAGGGAGGGACTAGTTGAGTTGAAGAAATGTTGGAGACCTTTTTGTGGTATATTTGGGGGATCTGTTGTGTGTTAGAATGTGTATCTTATCTTCCTGTATTATTGTGGCTGAAAAAAAATCCTGTGCTGTTACGTAGTTGGCAACAAGATGCCTTTGGGAATTTTGCTAGTAGGTCAATGTGTATATGAAATACTCTGAACTCCTAGGAACATATGTTTTGTTCTACATCTGATCTGTATTTTCAAGCACTTAGGTGGCTTTCATTAGGAAAAACTCAATATTTTGCTCAGGCTTTTCAGAATCTTGGATTGTCATTGTTTCTTTGCTCAGACCTTGCACAGGCAAACACATGCACCTACCACACCTGAGGTGACCACGTAGCTTTTGAGGGCAAGAGGGAAGGTCAGCACTTGGAAGATGCCCCTGAGCAACTCCCATTTCCTTGCTGGTCAAACCCTTGCACTCACACAGGTCCCAGGATCCCAAGACCTGTGCACTCACGCCACTCATCCATCCCTGTACAAAGCAGTGCCCTTTGCTGTGTCTGCATGGATGTACAGTGTCACAAGCAGCAGCTCTGGACAATGACAGAGGAACAGGCATTCATCACTGAAAACAAGATATGGGACAGGTTCAGGAACTATACTTACATTTATTCAATGAGATTTTTATATATATATATTTGTAAGTGTGTGTGTGTGTATGTCTATGTATATAAAAAACACAGGAATAGCTATGACAGGGGCTGCATAACCCAGGAAGATTCTGGTGAAGGGTGCCAAGGGCTCCAGCCCCAGATCCTGCTAGGGATTTTCTGTGTGAATTAGGCAGGTCCCTAGGCCTGATCTCTTACAGAATTCATGGATGATTTGCATCTCAAATTTAACTTTTCATACTTGGGTACCTGAAAATCTGAGTTCATTCTGGGTAGAGCTGTTTTTCACCCCCTGGAAAATCATGCAGCTTCCAAGTGCCAGGCTGAAATTTCCCATAACTTGAAAAGTTTCAGAAGTTTCTACTTTCATGTAGTATGGACTATAACAGATGTGTACTATTAAACACAATGTAGAGGTTTAAATGGAACAAAAATGTCATAACAGGGTATTTTAGTTTTCCCTGTGTGCCAGTTAATCAAAATCATATTTCTATAAAAATAATTTTTTAAGGTGAAAAGAAACCAGTTTAGGCACCTAAGCAGCAATCCAATTTTCACAAGGCAATTTTTCATACCTTTCAGTGATTTCCCTTGGAACGGCAGGTACCGGTAGTTAGCAATTTTAGAAGTCAGACAATTTACTGAAGTGTCTACATGTAGCTTTCAGGCCTGATTTTAATTTAGAAAATTTTGGCCTTAATTTCTCTGTGTCTTAGTCTTCCCATCTATAAAACAGGAATAATATGTGCCTCACAGGCTTATTGTGAGGTCTGAATTGTTAATGTTTGTAAAGTGCTTAGGAAATAGGAAGCACATCTAACTATTAAGAATTACAATATAAATGCGTATTCATGTTACATATAGAGT
Source organism: Nestor notabilis (assembly GCF_000696875.1). Lineage (NCBI taxonomy): Eukaryota > Metazoa > Chordata > Aves > Psittaciformes > Psittacidae > Nestor > Nestor notabilis. The sequence continues at coordinate 54,431 of NW_009917789.1, read as the reverse complement.
AGATATACACACACTCACATACACACAGTATACATATATATACACATACATACCTGTATGAAGTTGGTATTCATAACCCTGCTTAAGTTGCAGTTAGAGCACCGCCATTAAAAAAAATTAGGACTGTTGACTACTAAACTAAATGATTAGTGGACAGATCTCTTCTGGAAGCAGTTTAGAGCACAGTAATGTGAGAATATCTGGATGACATTTTTGATTTGTACAGCTGTATCCTCCTCAAAATCCAGTAAAGAATGTTATTTTTCTAGGCTGGGCTTTTATTATAAACTTAAATATTCAGAAGGCAAGAGATGCAATCCAAATGTGTCTTTTTTTTTTTTTCTTTTCTTTTGGCATTTGTTAATTCTGAATGTATTTTTAACAAAAGTGATTTTTTTGACTTACTAGTGTAATTTGCATTAAAAAAAAATAAATGGAAAAAATATAGGTTTCCAAGCTATTCATGGCCCCCTGCTGCTATTCACAACTTACAGGAAACTTAGAATTACTGTTCCCAACTGAGCAACAATGCAGGATAAAGAATCTTATTACATTTACATGATGACAATCCCAATCTGTGCACTGCATGGATGTGACAGCACTGAATAGAAATTGCCGGGTCATGACACCATTTTAACTCTGTCATAGGTAGCAGGCATTTTCATTATCACTGACACTAAAATGTTTCTTTTACAAGGCTGACTGCAATAGACTCTTCACTTCAGAAAATGGGGCTTTTTGCCCACTCATCAGGAATTTTAAGCCTATGATAGGTTTACAGTTGCCAAGAGTGTAAAGTATTGCGAAAGTAATCCTTGTTAAGAAGGAGCTATGTAACATGGGTATTTCCACAGCATTAATATTCTTTTATATGCTGTTCATTGTCCCTACATTGAAATGATGAAATCCTGTCATTGAAATGATGAGATCCTGTTTTAGGCAACATCTTTATAGAGCTCACATATGCTGACAGCTAGCTTGAGGTCATTTAATAAAGGCACAGCAGAAGAGTATACATTTTTGAGATACTCGGTCATGCTCTCCTAAGACAATTCCTTAGAAAGAGGATCCATTAATTATTGTCATTAGGATTTTTTATGCCATAATTATAGTGCAAGTGATACTCTTCAGTCAGGTAAGGAGAAATGGTTTGTGCTCCACTTGCTTAATTTAAGTCCTCAGCTGCCATACAGCATTTTGACAAAGGCAGGTGCAGTATGTATTGACCCCTGGATGTCTCCAGATAGGACTGGCTATTAACTCATTCTCACCCTTCATAGAATCATAGAATCATAGAATAGTTAGGGTTGGAAAGGACCTTAAGATCATCTAGTTCCAACCCCCCTGCCATGAGCAGGGACACCACACACTAAGCAAAGCAAAACTCTATACACTATGAATCCTTACAGCTTCTATTATCTTCATTTCCAGTCGTCTTTTATTTTCAAATTCAATTACTCAGAGGATGAGGATTTTTCTCACAAAGATGGAAAGACCCATGAATAGTCTATGTGTATGTGTTGCTTTCTTTCTACCAATGAGTCTCTTCAGCATAGCTGAGATGACACTGCATAGTCTTTTTGAGTTAGTTTTCTAACTAATCTGAACCTGGCTACTTCCCAGTGCATGTGGATTGGCAACAGATACTAACAGTAAGCCAGGTTTTCTTGAAGAACCAATACCTAGAAATACTGCAGATAGATAGCACTGTGTTCACTGGTCCTTGGAGAGAGACGTAGACAGTTGTTATGCTAATCAATCTGCTCCAAGCTATGTGCAATATTAAATGTAATTACCATTCAGAAAAGAAACTGCCCTTTAGTTATTCATTCACATACAGAAGTGGCACAACACCGAATGGGTCAGTAAAAGATGTTTCCTTCCTGTTGTCAGTAATACATTTCACCTCCAGCCATGGACTGGAGAAATCAACTCTGGTCTCATGACCTGACAAGTCCCTGTGTTCACACCTTCATCAAGAGGGGCAACTGCAGCTAATTGGTGTTGTAACCTTTGGACAGCTGAGTAGGATAACAAGAAAGATATTACACCAAATGTGGAGTTTTACATAGCATCATACATGCATTTGTTATTCATCTCTCTCCATATGCAAAAAAGAAGGACCTTTTAAGTGCATTCTTTCAAATCCTGCCAAAATCACTAAAGAGTTTTTTTCATCAGGTCCAATCAAAAAACTATCTATCTTTTCTGCTCCCTGTTGAGTAGAAGATGTAGGTCTTGGGACTTCCAATGCCTTGGGATTATTATTTTTGATAGATAGGAGCACTCTGAAATCTGAGAATTAAAAAAAAAATACTTCTGGTCATCTCTGATTCAAAATTAAATCTCCTGTACAAAAGCCAGACTTCTGCATTCACCAGAATGCCCTCTGTTACCTAACCACTTTCCTAGCTTTGTGTTTGTCCTGGTGGGAAATAGGTTATATGGAGCTAGTGAAGAAGCATGTTCATATTGAGCCTTTGCTCTTCAACAGTATTCTGTTCTGCCACACAGAATGCTATTTCATACAAATTTCATTTCTTTCTCCTGATCACCATCATCTTGTCCCATTCTCACTCTATCCTCTGCCTGTACACAACCGCAAATACCCTCCCAAAATGATGTACCACTTTTTGTGCATCCGTTGTTTCAAACTGTTCACATAACGACAGTGATGACAGTCATGTAGGATGGTGTCACTGTGGCCATGTGCAAGACTGGAAGGAGGCACAAAGGCTCCAAACACAGGGAGACAATTAAAAGAACAGTAAGGGCTGCAGTGTTACAGAAGCCATCAAGTACAGCAAGCCCTAGTAGGACTCATTTTCAAATGTGCAATTACATTTCCTAAAGCTATAGTTGAGTGAGTATACAGAGAGCCATAAATACCTGGAGCTACAAAAGGCACAGGTGAGCTAGAAGGAAACTCAGAAAATGTGTTTGTGAACACATTGACTGAATTAGATTCACATTTCAGTCTCTTCAAATTTTTCTCATCTTTTTCACTTGCAAACATTTGGATGGTTGGTTTCTATGCATGCATGCAGGTGAACTTTTTTCCTATGAGAACATGTAAGTATGTGCAATTTTATGAATTTACATGGTTTTCTCAGTATTCATGCATCTATGTGAATTTCTGCTAAATGTTGGTTCATTTCCCTCTGTCATACATCCATACACGCATACATTCCTGTTATGTGAGTGTATTTAATTGGGGGGATACAAAAACACACACAAACACGCACAGTCTCTCCCCTTTTGTACCTAGCTTTTCCTATCCCTCCTCTCAAAAGTCCCAGGTGGTTATTTTCCATATGGGCATTCTGTATAAAAAAATTACAATTTCTGATAATTACTGGATGTAGAAGCATGGTGCAATCTATAAACACATTAAATAAGACAGGACTTTCTTCAAAGTCTTTATATGCTAATTAAAGTGAGTAAATGAAAACATTTAAATTAAAAAAAAAAAAGAAAAAATATTATTTCATAGTCCCATTCTGCTGATAAATTTTGGTTTAATCAATCAAAAAAGTGGGTGACAAAAAAGGTGAAGAAAAGGAGGAGGGCAGGGAAAAGGGAACTATTATAAGGTGACATGGTTAGTTTAAACATGTGCGTATGACAGATGAGTATGACAATCAGTCACTTATATATCACTAGAGTATCCAATTAATTTATGATAGCTCTATATAGATGTATTATATCCCACATTTTAAAGGCATCGAAAGCAGTAGGTGTGGAAGGACAACAATATCAAAGAGACTGCAAATTGATGCCATCACAAAAGGTTGATGGATTGATTCAATTAATCAGTAAGTCATTTCTAAGAGTTCTGCAGGGATTTATTTACCAGACACTTATATTATTTATTTTGCCCTCTGGAGGGTATATGTACTGTCATTTTTCTTCATTCTTCTTCTTGTTTCATTCATCAATTTCTGACAAATATTTTCGTGATGATATGTGGCATGTTATGCATGTAAATTGTCCACATTTACTGATTTGAAGCAATACCTCCAAGCTTCCAGTAGCTCACAACTTTCGTTTACTTCCCTAGGGTCCTGAGAAATACCAGCCATCTATAATTAATATAACGACATGTTTTCCATTTAATCTTTGCTTTCACTGTCTGCTTAACATGACAGGGATGTAAGGTCTTGTCTAGCACAGTATGTGGGTAACTGCTTAAATTTTAAACAGAAACTTACTATAGAAAACATTCTGAACACTGTTGATGCTAAATAAGATAAGTGTTCCATCTTTGGTATCTTTTGTAGTTCAAATCCAGGAAAACAATGCAAGAATGTTTTAAGAAGGTCATCAGTTTGACTATGGTTTCCATAGGATTAGATAACTTTTTTATTTTAATATTGTCATAGTATGTGCTTCTAAGTCAATAAATAGATGAAATCACAGATTACAAAATGGCATATACTGGGCAGGACACAGGTCCAAGAAGGATGAAGAACAGAAACAGAAAGAAAACAATGCTTTGAAAGTGCTGATATTCATTTAGACAAAAATTTTTGTTTGAACTACTAGAATCACTGACCTCTAAGTAAAAAAAACCAAACAAACAAACAAACAAAAAAACCCACCCAGAACAAACAAACAAACACAAAAAAAAAGAAAAAAAAAACAAAGGAAAACAAACAAAAAAAAACCCACTAATTCTCATGCTGATTTCATACGTATATGCAGCATGAGTGTGAATCTCAGGCATCTTCAGAACTGGCCAAAATCTGACCCCACTTTCAGGTGGCTAGAAAAAACTTCTTGGGAAAAGTAAAATATCTGTCTCTGTAACAAAAGCCATGGCAGCCTGCATTGACTGCATCATGCGACGGCCTTCACCAGTGGATCTAGAAAACTCCACCCTGTCTATTAAACTGGAGGGCATCTGAGGGATGGAGGCAAAAAAAAAAAAAAAAAAACCCCAAAAAAAAAATTTAAAGACCAAAGAAGATATTGGCAAAGTGAAATTATGGTATAAATCAGATTATAATCAAAAGTTTGTGGTGCAAAATTAATGGTGGGGAGGGTGACGAAACCAAGGATGTCAGAGGAAATCATGTCAGCATGACTGAGGGACTGAGCCCTATATCACATACCCCCAGCTGCCTTAGAGGACTATCAGTGCCTGGACTGTATGAACAATGATGCTGTGCTGTTCCTTGTGTCTGCAAAGATGCTCTGAGATAAAGAAAGGCAGCACATGGTCACATTGCAGGTGGTGGCAACATGCAGACAATGATTTCAGAGAGTCATATAACATATGGTCAGCACCGTTTGCTTCTATCTTCCCGTTTTTGTGTCCATTGGTTTTGTTCTCTTGAGATTGTTTCCAATCATGCAAATAGTTGCTGGAATTCTTGTTATTAGCTTTGATATTTTTTTAATATTTTTACATCAACAAACAAGAACTATTTCCTTCTTCCTAGCAAGTCTGAAAATTACACCCCCTAAAAAAATTGGGCTGTAGCCTTAGGTACAAAATTTTTAGTTCTATCCCCAGGTCTGGTTTATAATAGAAAGATGGAGCCAGACAATTGTCAGTGGTACTCAGCGATAGGACCAGAGGCAATGGGAACAGACACAGAAACACTGTAGTTGACTCTGAATATCAGAAAACGTGTTTTTATTGTGAGGGTGATCAAGCACTGTCAGAGGTTGCCCAGAGAGGTTATGGGGTCTCCATCCTTGGAGGCAATCAAACCCTGTCTAGACATCATCCTGGGCAACGTGTGGGAGATTGCCCAGCTCAAGCAGGGTGTGGGGTTGGACTAAATGATAGCCAGAGGCACCTTCCAGCCATTCTCTGATTCCGAGATTCACCTCTCATTTAAGCTACAAATCTTCCCATTGGAAATATTCCTAGCATCAGAAAAGGATGCAAAAATCTTGCTTGTTGAGCTGAAGGAGTCTCAGAATTTACCTTTGTAGTAAAAATAAGAGTTATATGTATAAAAAAAAATCAGGAAAACCATCAGTTTCTAAAACGTATTGGTTATTATTTTCCCCTTCTTTGAGTCCTGCAGTTGGCTACATGGATGAAATCCCAGTTACATTAAGGTCAGTAGGAATTCTACTGTTTGTTTCAGTGAGAATTCAGGATCTCGCTTTTTGCATTTAAGATGCCTGAATATTTGCTTTGCTTGAAAAACAAAAACCTACAGCAATTATCCTCAGTAATTTTTAAATGCTCTACAGAATTTCTGATTTTTATCCCTTTCATGCTCAGCATTTGTGAAATGCATGGTCTGGTGATATAAAAATCTTATCTATACTCATTTGTGCTGACCTACGTAACTTTCTCATTGCCAAAATTGTGTCAGTAATATCTTTCTATCATTCCCACTATTCTGTGTATTTCATTTCATGTGAATGAATATCACTCCAGGGGATTAGCACCCTGGGAGACTTTCTGCAAAACATGAGTATTAAGGAGAAATGAAAAGATATTTGCATATCTATTTGTCCAATGTGATAGTGGGAATCTGCTACAAGACCTCTTTTCCCTTAAATATCAGTTGTAACCTACAATTCTCAGTGTATGCATTTCACATCGTTCTAGCTTCTTGCTCAGTTGCAATTCTTCAGACTTGACAAGTTTTCTATTGACCAAACTAACTCAGCAGCAGGGAAATTTTTGCACATGAACAGAAAGATAAAGCACAACCTCAAAAGATGGATTAGTAATATCCTGTGCTTCTGGAAATCCAGTACTTCTGCCAAAAGCATCACTCAGTCTGGAGTTTTTCCTGTGCAAAAATGCCTCTTGTTCATTAATTCACAGCCTGAAATGTAGTTCCTGACAAAACTCTGTCTGAGACCGCCACCCTAGCAGCCAGTGGCATGTCCAACCTCATAGTCCTCTCTGTGAAAGAAAATACATGAGAAACCTGGCCTGTTCCCTTGAGCTTGTCTTTCTTACGCCTGGACACTCGAGACTGTTGCCCTACAACAGTCTCAGTTTTTATGGACATTTTGGGTAATTAATCTGTACCTCTGGTGAGTTCCAATTAAAAGTAAGCAGGGTCTCTATGTCCTTAGTGACAAATCAGCCAGTATGTCAGTGGTGCTGTGCCACCTGAGCAGGAACAGCTCTGGGCACACATTTAGTGGAGAAGTCCTTCAAACAGGGGCAGCCAGGAAGGGCAGCAAGATCTACCTCCCTTCTCCCTGCTCCCTGCTCCTGCCAGAACCCCAAAAACTCACACCCTGAGCTGGCTCCACCAGCAGCAGTACCCTGAGGTGACCAACAGTACTGTTCAAGAGGTCACATCCTCTTGGCAGCAGTGGGAAAAGCAAGTCTGAATCGTCAGGAATCTCTTCCCAAGTCACTGTTTTAACTCAGAGCATGCCTTTCTTGTAGAAGAAGGAGTCAGACTTTTGTCTGGTTCCAGCTTTTTATATTTGAGGTGGCAAAGCTCTCCCTCGCTTCACTCCTCGGAGACTTTGCACTTGCTAGAGAGTTAGTTCAATCAGAGGAGGAAGTTTTGATAAGCAGGAACAACACTCCAAATGTTTCGCATTAGGAAAGCAGTAACTCAGGTGCACTTCTGAAAATAAACTTTAGGAGAAAAAGAATAAATCACTGTTTGAACCTGGACATACTCAACCTCTTTTATGGATGTGAAAACATCCTGAATCATATGCATAATTGCTTGGTGCCATTACTTTTGTTAATGTTTATTAATGTACTTATTTGCTTTACTTACTACTATTTTATCATCCTCCATTTCAGTAGAGTACATTTTACATTTAAAAGTACATTTTACATTTAGAGAAATCAAAGGAAATAACAGGAAAATTTGACATGAAGGTGTTGTATGCCATCAGAGGACTGCTGGGTTAACCATCAGGATCAATCTCAAAAACCATCCCCAACCTCAGACCTACAGACCATTTACACTAAAAAAAACTTTCTCAGCCCTGGAAGCCACCTGAATTATGGCCAGAAGTTCTATTTGACTCAGGCTGTCAAATTCTGTTTAACTGGGTTGACTTCTTACACCCCCAGCTCATCTCCCAGAACTATCACCTTTGCTGTAGCTTTTTCTTTTAGGGGCTCCAGCCTTGTGAAATGGAAGTTCATCAGTTCTTGTCCTGAATTATTCCTCTTCTGCACTTCACTTTTCACCTCCATTGTCCATAACACAACCTGGAGAAAGAAACCAGAGAGATTCATAGAAGGACCTGCTAGCAAGTAAAACTACAGGACTTTCTGGAGAGATACAGATGGGGAAGGGGTTTACAGGCTGAGGCTTCTCAAACATTACAGGGCTGTTTACAGTTGTAAAGAACTGGATGCAGCAACCCAAGCTGTCCCTTCGAGCATCTTGTTTCCGTGGTGTCCATAAGGAGAGTTAACCTCAAGCCAGACCCCAGTTTCACTGAAATACAGTGGATCTTAAACTCTTCTTGGGTGTTTAGCTTTTTAGGTGTTTCTGAAAGCCCCACTAACGTTTAGTTTGATTTTCAAATTCTTCTGAAACAGAACAGAAGGACCTTTGAAAATGAGTGTTTTGTGATTAGACCCTGTGGACAGGTACACTTTGCTCATCAAGCTAAATAAATGCAGTAATTTGGTTCAGCCCTCGAGTTTCAGGTCTCCACATGTATTACACTCTGCTAATTTCCCTGAGATTTTTCACAGCTTGTATGGAGAGAGAAATATAGACTTCATCCACATCTGCACTGATATTTTTATTTTGCCACTGGTGACTTTTGCCTGAGTTCCCGATATAAAGGATGCATGTCAGTAATAACAAAAATAGATGATCTGCAACAGCCCTTGCACTGTGGCAGTTTGTACAATACTTTGTTGCCCTCTAACTTCATTACTTCAGAATCTCCGCCACTACCATCTGTCCTAAACAAGGGGGAGGGGTTTCTTGCTAGAAAATGTATTTTTTTTAAAGTACCTCTCTGGAGGATGGCATAACAACTCTGCCTTGAGAAAAATGCTGTTAGCCCTTCCTGTGTGTCAGAATGGAAGCTGCTACTAATTATAACTAAGACCCTGTCAGTTATCTTCATTTACTGGTAATTCTCTTAAGATCCTGAAGAAAGTGAGCAAACACATTAACAGGAATGTGCCAGGAGCAAGTCACTATAATTCCCTTCCCTGCTTTCTAAAACCTACTGTGGGCTTACAGCAGTAGCAGCCTCATGCCACAGCCCACAAAACAGCTGGAACTGGCATGGGTGGCCTGATCCAGGCCAGCACCTGTCTCGAAACAGGCATGTCCATAGCTGGTGATCACTCTGATAGCTGATGATTTTTTTGATATACCTGGAGCATACTGGAGATTTGAATAACAGAGGGAAATATCTGTCAGTCAGGCTCCTTTATCTGAGAAGCTAAGGCAGAAAAAACCCGTAAGTGAAACGGGATGTGCATTAAAGTGTTGCAGTGGCCTCCCTGGGGGTTTTGGTATCTTTGCTAGGATCCAAAAGGACAGAAATCTTTCTGCTGAGATGCCTAGGTGCAGGTAGAGTTGGTGTTTCTACAGAGCCAAGTCTTGCCCAAGGACCATTGCTGCAAGCCTGGGCACACAGTATACATGTGTAAACCAGAAAGGGTATACACATGTAAATTTCACATGAAATAATAATAATGTTCATTTCTGGGACCCTCTCATACCTCTTTGGAAGTGTAAATAGGCCTTCATAGGGGCAAAAGTGTAAAACACACATTTGAAGGCTCCTGCACTTGTTAAAGGAGCACAAAGGGGGCTTGATGAAAACAAGAAGCTGGTCCAATGCTGAGCAGGAGGGTAGATTAAGTAACCACCTTCTTCAGAGCTTTTTACTGCTATTCATAAATAACAACAGGTGCAGTAGCTGATTTCTTTTTCTTCTAAAACACACAGCAATGCCTATTTGGCAAGAGTTTGAAAGATGGGATTTGTCAAGCCAATTGCAACCATAAAACTTTGCTGCCAGGTGCTGGAGCGCAGCAGCTCTCTTGCCTTCATCGGGGTTGGATACCATTCGTATTCCTGTGCAGAGGACAAGAGAATTAGGGGAGGGGGAGAAGAGTAACAAAGATTAACAAAGAGTGAAGAATGCAGTATATTCAGTAAAAGCTTAATAAGAGAATCCCATGGTAACCGTCAGGCTTCGGCTTTTGTGCGCAGCTGTCTGCAGAAATGCCACTGGCACATGTGTGGTTTACTGTTGCCACTCTCTGTTACAGACAGAAAAATTGCGACAAGGTGTGGGTTACTCACAGGCTTGGCAATGGGACATAAAGCTAGAGGCATGGCACATGCATGTGAGCATCGGACGTGTACTCTGGTGTCCTGGAGAAGATGATTTCAAGGTATCAGGTAGTATGTACAGGAGCCATAGTATAGTATGGGCAATTAAAATGGAAGAGAGTGATCTTAAACTACGTCTAAAGCAAAACGATTTTTTTCTTTTTCAAAGAAGGCTTGCCAACTTTTGTAGCATCAAAATCTAAAAATATTACTTCAGAATCCTCCAACATTTTTTACTGAATATATAGTGTTTTATTTCTTCGAGTAGCAGGTGCCATTTAATATCAGGTACCAGGTCATTTAGCAGCTTTCTGGACTAAGAGTCCAGAGTCCTTTCTCTTATTTTCTCATCTTGAACAACCTGTCTTCACCCTAACTTCCATCCAGATTCGTATCAGCCTTTGGTCTTAACTGTGCTGAAAATAATGGAAATCAATAGTGTGGCAAAGGGAAAAATTATCAACCCATGCAGTGACAGACTCAAAGGTCTTCTTCCAAATCCTCCTGGCTGTGACAGCTGACGATCTCACTGACCTTCCTGCTGCACTGGCCTCTGGGACTGGCCTGGGAGGCCAGGTCTATTGGAGACTGGTGGAGCTGGTCTGACAAGGGGAAGAGCTGTTTTGGTAGGAGATTTGGCAAGGCTGGTCAAGGCAGCTTTAAACTATATGTGCTGGGGGAGGGGGGCATCAATCCATCCCAACATTCCCTGTCAGTTGCCAGCACCTATAACAAGTGCTTGGAGCGATGCAGAGCTATTTCAGCTGCTCCAACCATTGAGTCAGCTTTATTTGGAGCTCGGCTCAGATACCTCTATACAAACAACCATAATATGGGGAACAAACAAAAATAATTAGAGATGTGTGCAAGGCTACAGGGATATGATGTCATTGGTATTACAAAAACATGGTGGGATGGCTCCTGTGACTGGACCATTGCAATGGAAGGGTACAGGCTCTTTCGAAAAGACATGTGAAGCAGACGGGGAGGGGGAGTTGCTATTTATGTCAGTGATAGGCTGCAGAGTATGGAACTCTGTCTGGGGATAGGTGATGAGACAACAGAGAGCTTGTGGATCAGGGTCAAAGGGAGAACAGCGATGGGGGACATCACTGTGGGGATCTGTTACAGGCTGCCTGATCCAAGAGGACTCTCTGGATGAAGCACTCTACAAGACAGATAGGAGCAGCCTGAGGCTCCCAGGCGCTTGTCCTCATGGGGAGCTTCAACCATCCTCATATCTGTTGGAGGGAAGAGACAGCCCAGCACAAGCAATCCAGGACGTTCCTTGATTGTGTGGAAGACAACTTCCTCTTGCAAGTAATAGAGGAGCCGACAGGAGAGGTGCCATGCTTGACCTCATGCTCACCAACAGGGAGGGGTTGGTTGGGAATGTGATGCTCCAGGGCAGCCTTGGCTGTAGCGACCATGAGATGGTTGAGTTTGAGATCCTCATGACAGTGAGAAGAGCACTCAGCAAGCTCGCTGCCCTGGACTTCAAGAGAAGCAGACTTTGAACTCTTCAGGAACCTGCTTAGTAAGGTTCCATGGGATATAGTCCTAGAGAGCAGGGGGGCCCAAGACTGCTGGTTGATATTCAAGGATCACCTGCTCCAGGCTCAGGAGCATTGCGTCCCAACTAAAAGGAAGTGTGGTAGGAGGGCCAGAAGACCTCCATGGATGGATAAGGAGCTGCTGAGGAAACTTAGAGGGAAAAAAGAAGCTTATAAAAGGTGGGCAACCGGGGAGGAATACAGGGGTATTGTCCAGGAAGCTAGAGAACAGGTTAAGAAAGCTAAGGCCCAGTTAGAATAAAATCTGGCAAGGGACATTAAAAATAACAGGAAAGGCTTTTACAGTTACTTATCAAATAAAAGGCAGACTAGGGACAACTTGGGCCCACTCCAGAAGCTATCGGGAGAACTGGCTACCCTGGATTTGGAGAAGGCTGAGGTTCTCAGTGACTTCTTTGCCTCTGTCTTTCCTGGCA
>NW_009917789.1:16131-41181 GCF_000696875.1 Nestor notabilis | reverse complement strand
TGGGCTGATGCCAACCTCATGAAGTTTAACCAAGACAAGTGCAAGGTCCTACACCTGGGTGGGGGCAATCCCAAGCACAGCTACAGGTTGGGTGGAGAAGAGATTCAGAGCAGCCCTGCGGAGAAGGACTTGGGGGTGGTGGTTGTTGAGAAGCTTAACATGAGCTGGCAGTGTGTGCTTGCAGCCCAGAAAGCCAACTGTATCCTGGGCTGCACCAAAAGAAGCGTGACCAGCAGATCAAAGAACGTGCTCCTGCCCCTCTACTCTGCTCTCATGAGACCTCACTTGGAGTATTGTGTACAGTTCTGGTGTCCTCAACAGAAAAAGGACATGGAGCTGTTGGAGCAAATCCAGAGGAGGGCCACAAGGATAAGAGGGCTGGAGCATCTTCCATATGAAGACAGGCTGAGAGAGTTGGGGCTGTTCAGCCTGGAGAAGAGAAGGCTGCGTGGAGACCTCATAGCAGCCTTCCAATATCTGAAGGGGGCCTATAAGGATGCTGGGGAGGGACTCTTCATTAGGGACCGTAGTGGTAGGACAAGGGGTAATGGGTTCAAACTTAAACAGGGGAAGTTTAGATACAAGGCAGAAGTTCTTCACAGTGAGGGTGGTGAGGCACTGGAATGGGTTGCCCAAGGAAATTGTGAATGCTCCAACCCTGGAGGTGCTCAAGGCCAGGTTGGACAGAGCCTTGGGCAACATGTTTGAGTGCAAGGTGTCCCTGCCCAATGCAGGGAGGATGGAACTAGATGATCTTAAGGTCCTTTCCAACCCTAACTAGTCTATGATTCTATGATTCTATGACTGGGATCAGACTAGCCTGAAATCAATGTTAACAGGCTCTCAAATTAATAAAGACTTAAAAAACACTCTGTTATTATCAAATCGGGCTTGGACCATGTTTATAGCAAACCAGAAACACTATTTAGGGGTCACCTACTATGCCTTTTTTTAAAAAGTAGCACTATAAAAACCTAACATCGTGAATTACTGCAATACAACTGCATTCCATCACACTCTGTCACAAACATGAAATCTGCAGATGCCAGCCCTCATGTTGCTGTGGGTGATCTACAGTGGCACATACTACGTAGGGAGTTGGAGAGTCTCGCTGCAGAACCTGGGAGTTTTGGGCACTCTGTTGCTGAGGAATTTGCTCTCTTTGCACATCCCTGATGGGTTTGCAGGTCTGAGTCATACCAGTGAGTCATGCTGTCAGCCAGGAATAATATTAGGTGTCAGAATTAATACAAAGCTTGGGTCTTAGGCCATCTCTGTGTCTCCCTGCTGCATGCTCCTCCAAAGCCTTTGGCTGATAGCAAGGGATATTTCTAGCCACCAGCCTGGCAGCCTGTGTTACCAGCTCTTGTTGGTTAGAAGAGAAGTGCCCTGGGTAAAACTGGCATCTTCCAGGGACCTTTCCAAATCTAGAATGTAAAATGTTTAATATTTATCAGGCCAGCCTGAAATAGGTCCTGAAATGGAAGAAAACATAATGTTAAAGTGGAGATATTTACTCTAGAAAAGATGGGAAAAAGTAAGGGAACTATTGGCTTTGGAAGTAAATACAAAGAAATAAAATGACAGCACACCTTAAAACTGCCTCATGTGCTAGGTGAGTCTTGGTCTGTGTTGTTCAATTTGCTCAGCTGGCAAAGCTGACATGACAGTTTCAGACTCATCAGAATTAAGGACTAATTCCTTAGACAGATCACCTCTCTTGGGTATTGTCTTTCTAAATAAGACCCTAAGCTGATGTAAAAAATCTGCTGCTGTATCTTCTTATTCGCAAAGAATCCCTTGAACTGGAAATGCATCCCTTCCTTCATCCCATCACCTGTAATTTTAGTACCAGCTCTGAAATTTCTTATAATGAAATGCTGTCTGTCGCATGTAAACTTCTAATATGTAAAGGAACTTCAGAAGCCCAAAGAGAAACAGCCATGGGCAACCTGCTTTCAATGTCCCTGCTCAGTCAGGGGTTAGGCTCGCCCATCTCCAGGGACGCCTTCCTACTTCAACCATTCTGTGATTCAGGAAAATGTGTTTCCTTTCTGGGCAGCAGCAGGCATCCTTGTCAGCCAGTAAACAGAACTGTTCATATAAGACTAGCATCGCCCTTCCTACAAACTCAGGATCTATATACTTTTCTGTTACATAAGTTTGAGCATACAAAATTGTAAAACATGCTGTGGTAGAGTCACTGCTTGTAGAAGATTTACATCAGAATGCAGCTCAGTACCTGCCTTGAATGAACAAATCATGATGGGAAACAATTCAAGCTTAAAGGCAGCAAGGTGTCTGGAATAGACAGTACCAAAAATCCTACCTGTGAGATTTGGAGGACCTTATCACAATGACAAATTGCTAGACCTTGAGCTCCCACCTAGACACATTAAGGAGGTGGCCAGTGCTGTTACACTTCTTTCTTAAGAAGGGTACCTGAAGGTACGTCAACAGCTAAACAAGGAAGATAAGTGCTAGAAAGGAGATGTAGGCATAGCAGAGGAAGACCCTCTGAAAGGTTTTAGAGCAGGTGGAGAACCAGGTGAGTATATTTCATATCAAAAGAGAGCCTGGTCAGGTTTTACAAGACCCAACTATGAGTTGCCTTACTGCTTATCCAGATGCAAGTGGACACAGCTTTTATTTCAGTTGATGTGACAGTGAAGTTCACTCCTTCCATGGGTAACAAATGCATTGGACATTGCATTTAGGAAGTTTGCTGTGTCTCATGTTGTAAGTAAATGTGTCTTTGCAGCCTGAGCAAAAGCTCTGTATACATGCTTTCATAGACAAGATGAAGCTCAAGGAAAGCACAAGGTCTGAGTCAGGGTTAGGATGCTAGGAATTAATATGGTTAAGCCATGGAGAGGAGGTACCTCAGCAGATGCTGTTATAGCCCCCTGACTTTTCAGTTCATGTTTTCTCCCACATAAGCATCAAGGTCTGTTCTGCATATTCCTATATATTGCCACTACATCAGCAGTGGATGGGAATCACCTTCCACATGTCACAGGACTTGTGTGGTCACCAGCTGCCATGCACATACTGATACAAGCAGCTCCTAAGCTTCTGCAATTTCACCCAGAGAGGAATTCCTCCTTTGGAGTTCCCAAATTCCAGCCCAGGGTGTTCAGTTATCCTAATGGAGTTGCACTGGCCCTTACAATCCTGTTTGGGAAGAGATTTTGTATACTGGCATTTTATCATGGACACTATTTCAACTTTTTCCCCCTCTGTTCATTCAGCTGTTTTGTTTTACCCCAATGTGAGGTTTTGGAAACGAAAAAACAGTCTTTTCACAGGGGTTATAGCTTTGTGCTTTCTCCCTACTAGAGCCTGTGAAGATGAAATGGTTTATTTCAGAGGTGCATTTTGGCAGCTTAAACAAATAAGTAGCACTCTTGACCAACTTGAATAGAATCTGCTTGCTGATTTTTTTTGCCTTTCAGGCAGCCCCTGGGACAGTGGTCAGTGCTGATGACTGGCTTTGCCTCTGCTCCTCTGTGTGTGCCTGCAGGTAAATGAAATGCCAGTGCCTCGAAATTTTTCAGATGTGCCCTGTGGTTCTTTGTGTTAAGTGAGGTCATTATTGCTGCCTTAACTGGCGAACATCACCTTTGTGTCACCCCACCCAGACATCAGTGATGCGTTGTCTACTGGAGCTACTTCAAAAATGTCTTTGTAATAATAATCTAGTATGAGGTTAAGGGTAACCTCTAGATCAGTTATCTACTGCTATTGGGCTCTCTGAAGTGCATTATCTGCTAGTTTAAGAGCCTCTGCTTTTGCCTCTTAGTTTCCGTAATGAAAGTATCTATTAATTAATCAATGCAGATTAGCTTGTTCAAATGTTTCAGATGTTGCTATACGCATTTTATTGTCATATGAAAGAAAAAGATACAAACTGTCAGCATGTCCTAACCATATCTAGTTTTTCACACACGTTTGGGACCAGTGAAGTATGTTTGATCCTCAGACTTCTGTCCTGGGTTCAGCTACAGCAGTCATTTTTTCTCCTTCTTAGTAGCTGGTGCAGTGCTGTGTTTTTGACTTTCAGTCTGGGAACAACGCTGATAACACCGATGTTTTTAGTTGTTGCTAAGTAATGTTTACTCTGACCAAGGACTTCCTCAGTCTCATGCTCTGCCAGGGAGGAGGGGAAGCCAGGAGGAAGCAGAGACAGGACACCTGACCCAAACTGGCCAAAGGGGTATTCCATACCACAGCACGTCATGCCCAGTATATAAACTGGGGGGAGTTACCCGGAAGGCCCAGATCACTGCTCGGGTCAGACTGGATATCGGTCGGCAGGTGGTGAGCAGTTGTGTCTTCTCCCCTCGTTATTCCTCTTATAGAATCATAGAATAGTTAGGGTTGGAAAGGACCTTAAGATCATCTAGTTCCAACCCCCCTGCCATGAGCAGGGACACCTCACACTAAACTATGTCGCCCAAGGCTCTGTCCAGCCTGGCCTTGAAAAATATCATTATTATTGGTAGCAGTAGTGGTTTGTATTATACCTTAGTTACTGAACTGCTGTTATCTCAACCCGTGGGAGTTACATTCCTCCGATTCTCCTCCCCATCCCTCCGGGAGCCGGTGGAGGGGGAAGGAACAGGAGGGGAGTGAGCGAGCGGCTGCTTGGTTCCAAGTTGCCGGCTGGGCTTGAACCACAACAACTTCCCATAACATCATTGTCAGATCCATAAATCTTTTCAGATGCCTGGAAGGAGTTTTCTTCAGTGTTACTGCTGTCTTTCCTTTAATTTTCCAGGTTAGCTTTGGGTTTTTATACTGTAGAAGTCCTGATAGGCCAGGAGAACTCAGTTTTGGGCAAGCCATCCTGACCTATTCTTTTAAAAGATTCATCATATTAATGCTCTTTATTTTTCCTCAGAATTTCTGCTCCCTTTTTTTGCAGACACAAGTACATGTTGCTACAGGAATTTCTCTTTTGGGCTTGTATTTCATTTTGAAGTTCTGCCTTTGTAGGTTTTTGATCATGTGCAAAGTCTAGATGGTGAAGAAGCTCAAGATTTGTCAAAAATATCCCCTAAGGTTTGTGATCTATTTCAGCTATACTGTGCAGTTATGTGCTGACATTCAGTGACAGTGGTAAATTCTTTTCTATTTGAGTACAGTTTTGTGTGATAGTTCTACACTCTTAATCCTTATGTCCCCGAAATGTCTCCTGCAAAATACTGTTTCGTCTACTATTTACAGCATATCCACCTTTTCAGTGTTGTGACCTGAATTTCTAGGAACATACCCTGGAACACATTCAGTGACTTTGTTGCTGCCATTTATTGTGGTTTAAAAATAATACAGCCCTGTGTTCTAAAAGTTCTCATCAAGTTTTCCCAATAAGCGGTGCTTTTTGCTTTTATTTTGGGCTTCATAACAAGGATTTGTTTTCATCTGTGCTAGGTAAACCTTCGTGATTATTACGGATTCTGATTTTTCCACCAAGAAGTTGGAGATCTTTAAATGCTTTATTGTTTTCACTTTGTTTGAACAAATCTAGAGAGTCTTTTTTTTCCAAGGTCTGATCAAAGTAACTCACACAACACCAGTTTTTATTTTGCTATGATTCAGTTTTATATGGCACTCCATCTTACAAGTAGTGCTATTAGGTTTATGTTGAGTGTCTTTATATACTAGATTGTCAACAGCAAGGACTCCTACTCCATCTAATATTTCACTGTACCCTTTCTGGACTTGTGCAGGTGCTACATGAATATACCAGAAGGCATATTCTGGAAGAGCCATCTTCTAGACAGACGAGTGAGTGTACTTTGAGTCCTTCTTTGTCCAATCTGACACAATGTCCAGAAGCAGACTACAGTTGCTGAAGAGGGCATGTAAGAGATGTCCTCTAGGGTGGTTAGACTGTAGCCGAGCTGTAGAGACAAAGAAAAGACAAGTGAGACACTTGTCTTGGGAGTCATGTCCTGTGTGATCACAGAAAAAAAGAAGAGAGAGAACTGCTCGGTGGCTCAGGCTCAGCAGAGACAGTCTCCTTATTATCGATACTTGATTTTTGTAGCTACAGAAGGCCCATGCTCACTTATCTCACACTAGTGATAGTAATATCAATGCTGAGGTTTCCCTCTTTTTCAGTTGTGCTCAGCCATATGTTGCTGTGCCCTGTCGTTCTGGCACGTGTGCTAGTCACACTGCATTTGGAAGTAGTTGAATTGTTGGAGTATGGGAGGCATCAGGTATCCTTTAAACACACCAGGAAAAGCTTCCTCAAATTTTTGCGCTGGAAGACAAGTTCATAGGCATCCCATAGACTTTAAAGTTGGCATCATTGATAACATTGATAGCATTGATATCATGCTTCCTGACACTAAGGAAAACACTCTTAGGAGTGGCTCTGCTGTCATAGCAATCACACAGGCATCAAGATTTGCCCAAATATTTACATCTAAACCTTCATTTCCCAGTATACCTCCATGACATTGTCAGATATAAACTGTATGAACGTTATGGCTTAGACTCAACATTCCAAGTTGTTCTGCCTATTCTGGCAAAGCAGCTGAGGTAACATAACCGTGTGACATAAGCACATTTCCTTATACTGCATTGCAGCAAAAGTGAAAGTGGCTGCACTGTTGCTAAATTCTCCATCCCTGCTATGCAAGGACCTGGACTGTATTTTTTCCTGTGCCAGTGTCATGCAGAATGCTTTGCGCTTACACATTTAATGAATACCTGTACCTGTCCTCCTCCATTGCCTCTTCCACCTTCCAGAAAAGGATGAGTTTGAGCTGGCAGATGTCCTGAAATCCTAGACAAATTGTCACTGCCCACATACAGAGTAACTTTGTCTCCTCCTTAGAGCAAGTCCAACATAACTGAAGTGCATTAAAACCACTGGGAATATGCTGTCCAACTGATCTGCACACACACTGCAAATCTTGGCAACCAGCGCATGCACAGCCATCGCACAACACATGCACAATCTGTCAGATTCTTGTTGATATATTGCATTTGTATGATTCTTGTCTGGGGACTTTCGATCAGGAGAATGCCAGGTCTCTAGCCAACAGCAAATATACCTGGTCTTGGAACACCAACTGTTTGGCAAGAAGCACTGCTTGGGGCATTTTTTTTTTTTGAATGATGTGGTCTGGCAGACAGTACATGCTTCCTGTGACTGTGCTCTGTCACATGCTTTCCTTCAACTGTTGTTCATACCTTGATGTTGCCTTCATATTTCTTTTTTTTATTATTTTTCTCATTTATACATCTGGTTACTGGCTATAGAGCTCTTCATCACACATATTTCATGAATGATTCTTATGACACAGGAAGTCATCTTTGGCTCCTTTCGTGTCTTTTTTTGTTCACATATTCATTGTGTCCTCCCCTGCCTGAACTTGCTCTCCTCTTTCTCTTAGAGATGCTTCATCTGACTACTGCAGCTGTTGCCACTTTGTTCCTTCTATATATATTTTCCCATTTAAATTTATCTGATGTCTGAGAACCACTTCTTTTGCATATCTCTTTGACCCTATCTCTCAAATTCTTCCAGTAAGTCTCTGCATTACCTTCAGATTATTCCTTTCTATTTCCTATAGAAAATATTACCTTGTCTGTATCTGACAAACAAGTGGTCTCCTTTCTTATGGTCCAATTCTGCTCTGTCACCAACACTTGCCTTGATGAACTCTCAGTAGACTTTTCTCTCATCAGTACCTTTGTACTTTCCTCCATTCTAACCCCTAAGTTTTATATGGACATCTCCAAACTCAGCATGAAGTCATTCCTTTTCTTCCACCAAACCCTGCCTAAAGTACTTTTATCCTAGTCCTAAATGTCTAGTCATAAATAGCTAATTAGATTCTCCTTTTTTTTTAGGAGAAAAAAAAACAACAAACCAACCCATGTCTTCTGCCTTATGTAGGTATCACCTTATGTTATTGTCATTCTTCCTTCTCCTTGACTGCACTACCTTTCATTTGTGCCAGTTTTAGGCTCTGCACTCTTTCAAAATATTTCTGTAAGGAAGCATTATGCTTTGTATTGGTGGAATTATAGAAAAATCAAAACGCCCTACCTGTGTGCACATGACATTTCCAAAAGACCACAATTTAGTGAAATGAAGATGCAATTTAACCAACATTAGGCAAAGCCAGTTCTCTTTGAACAGGACTTTTCATCCCTGACAAATTTCAATTCTCAAATACAGTGGAAGAGCAGCTCAAACTTTATGTCAAAACCATTCATCCTCAGTGAACTCATCACAGC
This sequence comes from Nestor notabilis, assembly GCF_000696875.1. Taxonomy (NCBI): domain Eukaryota; kingdom Metazoa; phylum Chordata; class Aves; order Psittaciformes; family Psittacidae; genus Nestor; species Nestor notabilis. The sequence goes on along the minus strand of NW_009917789.1, from coordinate 32,919 downwards.
TACATTGACACTCTACCACTAGTTCAAGCAGCAGTTCAGGAGCAGACATTTTTCCAGACACCTGCATGAAGCAAATTCCAAATTTTCTCAGAACAACTTCTTAGGAAGTGTGAAAGTGTGAACTGAGTAACTCAACTCCGGAGCATGCTGGTTGCTGTTAGGATGATTTAGTGGCAGGAAAATAGCTCAGATTTCCATGTAACTGTGGTAATACAGTCTGCACAGCTGATTACCAGGTTGTCATCTTTAATGAAGTTGAAAACATGCTGACAATTCAGTAATGTTTTCTTTTCAGCTGTACAAATGCTGTGGCAACAGATTACAGCTGGATTGTAAGTACTTAACAAGAGCATTCTAAAAAGAAAAGAATAATTGGGATGAGAGATGGAAAGAGAGAAAAACATGGAAGTAAATTAATTTAATGAAAAAGAAATGCTTTCATTACTTTAAAATTTAAAATTACAATAGCAGAAAAACTAGTCCACAACACATTCTCCTTACAGTTTTATGTACCAATTTTAAAGCTGTCTTTCTGCCAGCTGAAGAAGTGAACTTCTGCAAACTGTAACTGTTAAATAGAATAAAACCCCAAACACTTCAGTGGATGTATTTTGCATAAATGTTGCCATTATTCTGAGTTCCAGCATAATCCAGAGTAGTCTATTTTGTTATGGTGGTGTATGCCTTGGAGATGTGAAAGTCTGTCTTAAGGTCAAAAATTTTCATGACTACAAGCACAAACCTCAGCTCTGATTTGCAGTAGAAATTTAAAACCAAAATATATTTAAATCTATTTCCTGATTTCACAGAGGCATTTTCACCCTAGAAGGCTGTAAAAAGAAGTTCGGTGCAGGATACAAAGTAAAAACAACACTTACATAAAAAGATTTGGGAAATATCTGTAGAAATTGAGTGAATGTGTGTTTGTACATGAGTATGCATGTTGCAGGGCAAAGAGAGTTAATTGCTGAGAGAATTGGAGATGACCTGTCTATCAAGAGTATAATTGATCTTTCATCTCAGTGCTATCCAATATCATGCCAGATCTCTTAAAAAGTTTGCAAAATGAAGAAATTTGTCTTGAGCATGGAACAGGATATAGATCCACAGTCTCTATCCAGCTTCTGGTGTAATACACAGATTTTGTCTACAGGAAGGCTTAGGATACCTACACCAGTTTCTCCACCCTTGCTTTCTTGGTCCCCTGATGATGCCACTGACCAGGAAACAGGTACAGATACCTTTTCCCAGAACCTCCTAAACCACCTCTACAAGCACTGATCTGAGTTGAGGATAGGAAGTGTTCTTGGAAGCAGATAGATAGCTCTACAAAGAGTATATTGCATGTTTGCCCCATGTAGAAGACATCTTTCATTCCAATAAGTAAGAAAAAATTACCTACAAAAAATCAGTACCTGCCTCTCTTGTCTAAGCTGCTTAGAATAGCTGCCACACTGTACATAAGCAGTTTCTATAAGGACACAAAAAAATTTCAATGCAGCTGTCCAGCCAAGTATGCATCATATTAAAGGTTTAATGAGGTTTTACATCAACAGTACCATGGCAAATACAGCAGAATCCTCCACTCATTTCTGGGCTGTTAGAGTGCAATAAATAATGAAATAACTGGTTGCAATAGCAAATGTTTTCTAGGATGAAGAGAATAGTCAATTTGGAACATAAATGCAAGGAGAATACAATACAGAAGGCACTTGATTAATGCTTTTTATATAAAAGTTAGCAGAATTTGCTATGCTGTATTTCCCAATTTCTGTTTAATCATAAAGTATATTTACAGCAGAAAGCTAAATATTCTCCTTCCATCCAACCAAGCTAGCAGGAAAATTACCATGCAAGTAGAGTTTAAAGTTCTGGCATGCTGCTATTTGCTATGAATCATACACAGTCTTACTGTCTGACACCCTGTAAACAACTATTTTAAAAACAACATCAGCAGTAAATACATTTAATTCCAGGAAGACCCACTATGGTTGCTTTGCTTAGTGTCAAGAAGTTTGATTTGCAAAAGAAACACTTGGTGCTTATCTGTCGCTCTATGTAACAGGAGAAGGCAGGCCACTGTTTCAAGACCTGTTCATCAGTTTGATACCAGATTTATTCAACCTCTTTGGATATCACGGGAGTGAGAAGAGAGCTTTCTTAGGCTTTTCTGAATCAAACATCTACACAGCAAGCACTGCTGAACACAGGACTTGCTGGGTCAGTGCCACCACACCGTCAGCCTCCAGAAGAACAGCTCCTGTAAGCTCCGTGCTGGCAGCAGCAGCCAGTGGCCAAAGGGACTGCGAGCTCAGTGCTGGTTGGGAATAGCCACAGCCACCTTCATGCTCAGTGTCACCTTACAACCAGCTTTAATCACCCAGTCACCTCTTTGTTTCTGGCTAAAGGGAAGATATCTTGAGCATGAGTTCACAGGCAAGTTCAAACTTAGGCTGCTGAGTTTACAGTGCAATGCCACGTTTGCTCTAGTACATGCATTTGCAAGTTGCAAAATAACTGTGAGAAGAGTTTGTTCTTTTAGGAGTAATCCAAGAGCCTGCTTACAAACACAACATGTTCAGGTACTTTGAAATTAGTATCTCCTAATACTCTTCCCCAGAATACATTTTTGAGCAATGGCTTCCCTGCTATTTTATGCAAGTTTACTCTACAGTCTAATGCAGCCTTTGGAGAACTCTGTATTTAAAGGGTTTTGGCATATATCAGTTGGAAAAAGCTGATGTGATATTTTGCGGCTCAGGTTAAGTAATGCAAATCAGTCAGGTCTGTGACCAAACAGATCTCTGTCATACTCCTTGGTTCTGCCTGATTTCTGAATTGTCAGGGCATTTTGCACACATTCATAAGCAAACTGTCCATACTGCAACCTGAACAAAGGCTATGGAGTGTGATCTACTGGTACTTCAGCTAATTTGTATCCCTCAGCTCCTGTCTGCTTGCAAAATCATCTGAGACATGTGCATAGTTAATTTTTGCAGCCTGTGATCATTTTTAGCCTGCTTACCTCAGAAAACAAGGTTTAATCGATTCTGCAGCCTGTGTCTAAGTGCAAACTTCTGGCCAGAGGGGAAAAGATCACAGTTCTAGGCAAGTCCTATAAAGCCAAGTTATGAGTAGGAGGCATTTCTAGATAGACAGCTGGAAGGCCTGAAAAGAAATGGAGGGAGTGGCTAATATCACTCTTAATTTGGCATCTGCAATGAAGACAGACACTAAAACCGGGTTTCATCAGTGCTCAGAGAACAACATCTTGGGTCTCCACGTTAGAACATTATGTGGTGCCTGAAGGATACAGCTGGAGGCATTGTGATACAAGGGTGGTAAGCACATGTTGTAAAATACATTGTGTAAGTTTTGTATATTTCCAGAGTTTTAGTTTGCATATTTATTTAAGTAAAAAGCTGTTGAGGACACTGTTTCTCAATGATTCTTTACGGCAATAGCTTGACAAGATGCTCATAGCATCAGGATGAACAACGTGACTATAACGGTACGTAGCCTGAGCTTGTGAGACCTTCGAAGCAGCAAAGTTTTGCTGTTTGCCATCAACCATGGTTCTCTTCCAGCTGTGGTGCTTCCCGCTTTCCTGTGTCCCACCCAATGAGCTTTAAATTGCATTGACCCTCTCCCCCAGTGTCTTACTCTGAATCCCATTTTGTTGTTTTCCTAGCCCGATCCAACCAAAGGATGTTAAAAGAAAAAAACCCTAAACGAACACACACACACACACACACACACACACACACACACACTCACTATGATGTTCTCCTTTCTTTTTATGAGATTTGGGGTCAGGTTCTTGTTACTATTTGCATTTTTTAATTTGTTTACCTGGGTGTTCACATTTATTCCCAGGACCTACATATCTAAGCAGGATGTATACTATCAATGGAACCCATTGTATGGAAGATAAAAACTCCCCTGGTACTTCAACTTGCAGGGCAGATGAGTTCTTTCCATCCCCAGTTCAGACTGCATACCAATCTCATGTTTTAAGCCTGGTGACTCTGTTCCAGCCCTGAGTTTCAGCCAAATGACAATTATAACCTCTGCTCCTCACTTTAGATTGTTGTTAAATTATATCAGTCTTCAGAATCACCCTGAGCCTTCGGGTTTGATTGGGGTACATCTATATTTACTATCACCCTTTGTTTATGGTAGTGCAGTCAGTTTTCAATCTGCATGACAGTTTCCCTTTCCAACTCAATTTGAATTAATTTTGAGATCACAATTTTGTGCGACACCGTAATTAAAGGCAGGAGTGCAATCCAAACAGAGCATCTACAGCTTTTCCTTCACCCATGAATGTTGTGATTCTATTTTTAAAAGCAGTTAATGACTGTGGCAAAGTGTATTCCTTCCAAACTAAGGCTGCTTTTTCCTTGTAGCTCTTTTATACATGAAGAAGAGAGAAGTCAGACCCAGCAAGTATAAGCAAAGGAAGGTACCTCAAGATGCCTTTTTGATCTCCATCATTCGTGATAGCACCAGAGTGCCACCAGTGTTAAATTACAATGCAGAAACTGTCCCTAGCACCTACTATAGATAGCAGCAGCTGGGATGAGGAAGAGTTATCTCTCAGCCCAGCACTGTATGCATTTAGACAGACCAAAATGCCTCACCTTACTTAAATAGTAGGCAAAATAAAGAAATGTGAAGCTTACACCTTCCATTGAGCTATTCATTATTATATTCCATGTTCTTTTGCACTCGTGCTTGTGATCTGACATGCAGTCAGGCTCTAACACTCAGATTAGACTGCCCTAGAGAGAAAAACGTATGGGACAGCCTCATCAGAAAATGTTGCACCAGCAGCCACTCCTGGTATTACGTGTTAATCTAGTTTGGGGAAGAGGAGAATTAAATTTGCCTTGGCATTTTCTATGCGTAAAACAAGCTTGCATGGATAGATAAAATAGCTTTGTATCATTAACAAAGTGCTGTATATGCAGTTTGCTGAGGAAACAGCTGGGTCTGTTAACAGACCCTGGCTAAACAGGCTAAACAGACTAAACAGCACTCTGTACCTTGTGTACTGGACACAAATAGAAGGGTCTGCTCCCATTGTTCTCATTGTACCTTCTTTCAGGGTTTTGATATACTTTATCTTGATCCCATCAAAAAATGTTAATCCTGCCCCATGTTTTTTACAAGACCTAAAAGTACCTTATCAGCTCTCCCCTTGCTTTTCTTTAGCAATCACACAGTTATAGAGTGAATGAGACATGCTGCAGAGGGATTAACTACTTTGACCTGGTCAAAAAACTGTAGAATTACAGGTGAGATTTTAATACCTCTCTCTTCTCAGAAACAATGATATTATGTCTGCTCACCCTCCTGATCGCGTGTGCTTGATTCACATTACCCATGGCATCAGTAATTCATGGGATTCTCCCACTATCATCTTTTTCTTTCCCCTCTCCTTCTTCATAAGGTATTTTTCAGGATACACATTTAAACTCAAAAACATAGCCTGCCAATAGCCTCAAAGTGTTCCTTGAAACTCAGAATTGTGCTGAGGAGCTTGATCTGAAATTATGGGTATAAACAAAATTCAAGCAAATCAACATCGGGTCAGAGTTTTAACAGAGAAAATTGCCATTGCAGGCCATGATTACAATCTTAATTAAAGAATCTTCATGCCTACTGTTACTGAGGCTCTTTGTCAGAATTGCCAGCCTCTTGTTAGATCTTTCACCCTTTATAACTAGGAAAACTTTGAAAAAGTTGCAGAATCTATGAAAATATGATCCTAAGCCATATAAAGTACGTAGTACTGAGAACAGGAACCGTCTACTTACTGACCAAAAAAGTCATAAACAGACATGGTTCTGGCTAACTGCCTAGTGCCATCTATTGATGAAAGAGTAAAAGTTGACAGTATTTGCAGCAAAATGTATGCATGCAACGACCTTCAGCTACACAACACAGGAGGGGGGAACTGCCTGCAGAGCCTCCACAGTACTTCTGCTGAGGTTGGGCTTTATGCCTGTTCCTCTTCCCAGGTCCAGAAGAGGAGCTGCAAAAGGCAGCAGTTGTCCTTGTGCTCACCACATGCCTTTGTATGAGCTTCCTATTCACACAGTTCCTGGTAGCATTTCTTCCTTATGCTCAATGTCAGTAGGAAACGGAAAGGTTTGTACTCCCCCAGGATCCATGTCAGATGGCAGAAGGCTTTTCTGACTCCATACAGGAGAGAACTGTAGCCATCTAGCTGTGCTTCGTTTCTCATCAAGTATTCCCATAGCCAGGAAAGAAACATTACAGATAAGAACCAGTTCCAGATTAGGAAACCTATTTAAGACTCCACATGTGAGTTAGCTATTGGTGGAATGCAAGGTTTCAGCACTTTTACTGAAACATTCATGTGCAGAGTCAAGTAATATACCCACGAGTGCCCCACTGGCCTCCAGCTGTTCTTCCAGAAGAGCATGGGTTTCTGCAGCTGGTGCGTCATATCTGCCAAACCATTGCAGACATCTAAAGGGACATTAGACTCCTGTGCTCAAACAACTGAGTTAAGGCACTAGACAATACCATCTATGGAGTATTTCGGTTGATTCTTTGCTGCAAATGAGAATTACTAGGTTGAATAACACCTAAACACCTCTGACAATAGCAGTAAGCACCAAGCTCATGTGTAGACATTGGAATTTACGTGCATTCATCTGGAGCTCATCTGGAGCTCGTGTCAAAAAACCATCCAGCCACTAAACACAGCACCACCTGTTCAACACCTCCATTTAATTCTTTTCTTGACACCTCAGTGTGATTGCTGCCCTGGTTCTGGTCATATACAGTGAATGCCTTCACTGGATTGTTAAAGCTTCCAATCTGAAAGGTTTTATTTCCCTATTAACAGGGGAGGAAAAGAAAAAGTTTTGGAAAGATAAGTATAAAGGCTGTGGGATTTCTGGTGTAGATGTGTAAAACAACGTTAGGAGCTATTCATAGCTCTTCCATTCCATCTCCATCATACTGCAGAACTTGTTTACTCTTGCTGGAGGTAGTCTTTGGCAGCAGAAGGCTATAGACAGCTATGCAGTGGTAGTTTTATCTATGTGAAGAGATCATAGGACTGGGCTAGACTTTAAATGATAAATTCTAGAGCAGAGACAATTTTGCCATAACATAAAGTAATATTCAGGGACTCAAGGCTCTGGGAAATTGTAAACTATGAATGAATGTGCATGACTGTATTGCTTTAAGGTCTGAGATTTTGTATAATAAATAATTATGCAATAACTTTTCTCTCTGAAGCAAAGTTATTGCTCCCAGAGTGTTGCAGGCATGGGTGATAAGCTGGACCTGTCAGGTAACCTGTCAGGGCATAGGAGGCAGCAGTCTAGGGCATGATCTGAGAGGATGATCTCACGTGAGAGAAAGATCTTGATAGTCATTGAACTGGGAATGTACTCTGAGCGATCAAGAAAGATCCGAAGACTCACATCAGCTTAACCTCACCACTGCAGTATCTAGACTCAAGTAGAAAATCAGCATGGAAGCAAAGGAAACAAGGCAAGGGCACAGAGTCAGATGAAACTCTTTCTGCAATAGCCACACCGAGCATCTCCAGAGTGGAAACAGAACAGTGGATGAGCTCTGCTAGTACTTCACTAACCCAAGTGATTGAATATTTACCAAAATCCTTAAAACTGCAGTCAAAATATGCTGTCTCTGAACCTTTCCACTCAAATAATAAGGCCCTGTCTACTAATTGAAAACCTTAATCTATTCACAGCTAGCTTATTCCTACCCAATCTGATTGTGTGCACTGATAAAATACAGCAGATACTTCTTTTCTGAGTTTTTAACTCTGCTTCTGACTTTGAATCACATTAGAGTCTCTCAGCAGGTATGATAGTCCTGTTGGGCTGGACACGCCACTGGGATCATCCATAACAAAACTCTGTCTCCAAGTTTTATTGATGTGCTACACACAGCATCATATATTTCCAGACCAGGGTCAAAATGAGCAGTTGTCAAGGCAGAATTAGTCTGGTTAATGAGGCTTTCATTCCAGGAAAATAAAAGAAAGCGGTTCCTCATATCTCTGTTTCCATATAATGGCTACTTTTGTATAATGATCAGAGTAGGGTAAAATATTGCTAGTGATTCAGAAGAACAAAGTATTAAGAGGGCTTGAGTAGCTTGGAGGGAAGAGAATGCACTGAACTTTAAATGATACTTAATGCATCCATAAATAAGCTAAGATAGTATTATATACATTTTGTGTAGGCTCCCATAAGGAGCACTAAGAAGAGAATAATGACTCATAAGAAAATAAAAACTAAGACAAAAATACACATTTTCTCTTCCCTGCCCACTCTTCCCCCCTCCCCCCCAGCCTCATAAAGATCAGAAGGATGTCCTAAAATTGTACCCTCCACAAAAATCCTGCTTTAGCAAATGAAAAAGTCTTTAAAATGTTCCTAATGCTACATTTCACTGCTATGTGGTTTTGTCTTGCTAATGAATACCATGATATCCATAATGTACAGAGATACTGTTTTCTTTATATGCGTGATTTACTAGTTGAATTGGTCACAAATATTTAATTGGTATGATTTTTGGTTTTACAATGGCTTTTCTCCCAAGCAGTGATTTTTAAAAGCAATAATTGAACACCTAGAGCCTCCCAAAATCCAGTTCTTTAGCTAAAACCAAAAATTGTCACCTATATTTTTCCTTCAGTCATAGCATAGAAAAGGAGAAAAACACATTGGGAGAGGAGGGAAAGGAAAATCAGAAGAAATATGGTAAGGATTGATGTTAGCAGAGGAATCTCTGGGTTCCCATCTCCTCTGAGTGCTCACTATTTCATCTCATTCAAGCCTATATGTTACACAGTATGAAGTCAGTGAGCAACCCTTGGAGCCAAGCAGGAGAACCATGGGGTTATCCCAGATACTCCGCAACAACAGTGCTCTCTTTGTCTTCTGATTCCCATGAAGCACTTGTTATTTCGTGGGAAGCAGAGTAACATCAACAGAAGGGATTTAGTTTGTTCTCACTGATATGCTATCACTCCACAACCTGGGCCAGATGTTCTGGGGGGGAGGAGGGGGAGAGGTGGGGAAAGAGCTTGTGTTGCTTCAGGCAGAAGAGGGCACTCCTTTGTGTCCCGGAGAAACATTTTAGTACTAGATAAATTAGTGTGTTCTCTTTTAATTTGATTTTTAAGGTAAAAGGGGACTAACCAGTGTACTTCCTCTGCAGCCTCACTGGGGATCACTTATCTGGTTAGCTTCACTAGGGCAGGCATACAGAAAACTACTGAGTTTGGGGTTTTCCTGACGTTGATGGGTGAGATGGAAAATGAAGAACTCCATTCCAGAAAATTCAAGAGTTCGTGTCTGGGTGTGCACAAAAAGCTGGGAGGAGACACAGCTGGGACAGCAGATCCCAAATGACTACAGGGATATTCCATACCATATGGCATCATGCTTAGCAGTAAAACTAGGCGACCACTGCTCAGGGACTGGCTGGACATCAGTTAGTTGGTGGTGAGTAATTGCTTTCATTTGCATCACTTGTCTTTCTTGGGTTTCATTTTTCTCTCTTTGTTATTTTCCTTTTTCTTCATCATCAGCATTATTATTATATATCGTCATTATTATTATTAAACTATTCTTGTCGCAACCCAAAACCCATGAAAGGCTGTGTGGTGCTTAGTTGCCAACTGGGGTTAAACCATGACAGTCCTTTTTGTTGTCCAATGTGGAGCTCAAGGGGTTTCAGATAGTAACAGATTGACTAGAGCACATTAGAAGGGATATATATGTGTTAACAGTTGTGAGTCACAATATTGATTAATTTGTTCTCAATATTAGTTTATCTGATCTGCACCATCTCTCTTTTTTTCTTTTGCTGTTCATGTTAAAGATTGGTGTCGGCTTTTGCAGTTTGCTGTGCTCTGTAGTGACTAGTGATGTTTTGCCTGGGGGATTTGTTGTTAAAACACTGACCTTGAGCTTAATCTGGCGTTTGGGCTCTATACTGAAACCATTACTGTACTTTGCATACCATCTTATGGAGACAATTGGGGCCAGTATTCAAGAATTAGAGGATAAGGAAGCCTGGCAGCTAGGATCCCTTGCTAAGGCTAAGACCATTGAAAAGGGACTGGAAAAAGGCAGGAGTCCTCAGTCTTTGCCAGCAACTCCCACCAAGCAAGAAGGACAGATATTCCTTCAAGGAAGAAACTTGCAAATTCCTGAAGCAAATGGACCAGTATTGAGGGATGTATCCAGTATCTGAGGGAATTAGCCATGTTGGAGATGATCTATAACAACCTGAATAATGACCAGGTATCCTAAGACCCAGATGAGACCCCACTTGGAGTACTGTATACATTTTTCGTGTCCCCAACATAAGGATATGGAACTGTTGAAGCAAGTCCAGAGGAGAGTGATGAGGATGATAAGGGGGCTAGAGCACCTTCCGTATGAAGACAGGCTGAGAAAACTGGGAGATGGATTCTGGACCACCCTCCATCACACAGTTTCTGTGGTCCTGACCAGGACATTTAAACCCAGTTGCTCACTACTGGGCACACACTGTGCTCAACATCTTCTTCTGGTTACCACCATGAGAACCACAACCAGGGGCCAGGCTTGCAGAAACACCAAATGCTAACATCTGGCACTTTGTTCTTCCAACCATACATCATCTCATCTGCTGATACTCCGTTTGTCACTCTTTTTTGATCCATAAACAACATGGGTCTTTCTGTGGGAATCCTGGATTTAACTTTATTATAAGGAGTGTATATAACAATGGGTTAGAAGTCTATTAGTCTGGCTGGAGTCTTGTTTAGGCTGGGTAATACAGAGCAGTGCAAAGTAAAGCTTATGCTACAAAGCTAATTGTTAAGGCTAAGTGCTGTTGACCTAAACAGTAGTTGCATATAGTGTTACAGATGTTAACCTACTTCTAGCAGTTGTTTGCAAGCTGAGACCACTCCAGATCTGAGAAGGCACATAGCACAGGATATGTTGTATATATCTGTATGTCACACACATAATCCCATTAAATCAATGGGAGAATAAGTAATGCAGTCAATTGAGATTAATTAGGTACATAAGAGAAGCTTCAGCTGGGGAAAAAAAGGCTCCAGTGGTTATCGGCTGCTCAGGAGTTTGCCACTGTTGTGCTGCCTATTGCATTGCCTGAGTTAAGGAAGCTGCAGTGACAGTATTGACTGAACTGTATGCGACAGAAAGATCAGACTTCCTGGCAGAAGTAGCTTTGAAGGGCAACCATCAGTAGAGTAAATGCAACTATAAAATCAGCTTCAGCTTTTACCTAATAAATGATAACTTCCTGATGTAATCCCTGGTTTAATCTCTGATTCCTCCAGGCAAGTTCTGATTGACCTTGGAGTGTCATTGGGGAAAAAAAAAAAAAAAGAAGAGAAATCCTGCTCTCAACCAATTTAATGCCTTCACCAGAGCCCAGGTATGCAGCTCGTCTCCAGCAGACCTTCAAAGGTGTCTAGAAGCCCCAGGGTGAAGGCTGGCATTTAGTAGACAGACAAATAAGCATAAACAGGTTCTAATAAAACCCCAGTTGAAAATTAGACACTTAGCCTGTTCTGGCATTTCTGAATAACCCAGCAGATGCTAATCTGTATCTTTGTAAATTTTTGAACACATGTAGCTGCTTCTGCCTCCTTTTAAACTGCTCACTTCAATATACCTCCCCTAAGACAGCGTAATGACTATAAATTCACTACTAGCTACGAACTGCTCAAACCTGGAATAATGAGCAAACTTTCAAGTCCCTGTTCAGTATGCAAGAAATAAATGTTACAGAGCTACGCAAATTGCTAGATTTCTTGCACTAATGATAAATGCACAGGAGAGGGGGCTGTAGGACCAGATTGATTTTCACTAGAGAAGCCTTGCAAAGCTAAACACATGACGATGACCAAAGGATGGTTGAAAGAATGAGAAAATAGCTTGAACTTCAATGTCAGCCATTTTTTTTAAATGTTTCTAAATAGTTTTGGTTTATAGATAGCCAAGACATAAGGACTTTAACATCAATTAATGCTCTTAACCTCTACATTCTAACTGCAGAAGTATGTCTTACAAAGCTTCTTGGCTGCTTTGTGTGACATAAACACCTTCTAGGACTATGACATCAGCGTAGTATAAGTACTGGTGAATGCAGAAGAGGTAGCCAAGTGAAAAACAGACTCCTGGAACTGCTTGAAAGATGGGAAGTGGAGAGCAATCAGGATAATTTTGCATTCATCCAGTAGACGCATGGGCTTAGAGATAAAAAAGAAAAATAACTTTCCTTCTGTAATATGTCTGTTCTTGTCACTTTGTTTTGTGCACAAGGTTTGTTACAGGTTGCTTCTCTTTAGACTTTTTAAAATTTAATTTGCAAAAAGTGTAGCAATAATGGTTGCATTCACACAAACATTATAACTTTTGTAAGATTATCCCTGATCTGATCAGTGGCTCAAACATTGCACCATGAGATAACTTTCTGAAAGATATTCTAAAAGCTGAACCAAGATGGCTTCAGCAGATTTAAACACAGAAATCCACTATAAATGCTCTTTCAAGTATTAAAAAACCATTAGAAAGAAGCTCCCAGCAACATTTACCTACCATGACTTTACAAATAATCTGAACTGTTGTCCAAAACTGTAAAATATGAGCTGATGTTTTGTTTCCCACATACAGGGTACTTTGTCTTGTTCAGGCACAGTTTGCTTTCTTAAACTGAGCTTTCAGAGACTCTCTTTTCTGTAGTGCCTGACTTACAGACTCTAATGCAGCCTTGGCATTGCATTTCAGGTGACTCTGACGCCATTATCAGAGTTAAAACATATTTCAGATCACTTTTGCTAATATTTATGATATGCTTGGAATCTCAGATATTCTGTCTTTAAAATCAGAAAAGACAGACATTCAAATATCTTTTTCTATAGAAAATCGACCCTGTGGAACTGTATTTTTTGCAGGTTTTATCACTTTATCTTCTATGGTAATGAGAAGCTGGTGCTCTTGGTTGAATGGTTTCGCCAACAACTAATTCATGGAAGTGGTTTGGATTTTTTTCTACCTTAGAGTGAATACTTGAGGATTTTTTGTGGGTTTTTTTCCTGGAGACCAGTAATGACTTAATGTTTTCTTTCTATCTGACCATTATATTTTTCAGCTTGTGCATACTTACAATACACAATGCATAATTGTGAGACCACCTGAATAACAGATATTTAGCATCAGTGAAATTCTATGCATAGAAAGGTAGTCCTGGACTTGCTCTAGATACTGGCAGAAGTGAAGAAAAGTGGGGTCCTCCTACCCCATCCCTAAACAGTGACTTAGATGAGAGGGGTTGACTTGCCTTCCTGTGCAAGGTACTTCATTTATTGCTTAGGAGAAACTCAAGACTAGACCAAATGCCCCCCTTTCAGATGACCAGTGTTAGATGAAATGAAACTCCAGTTCAGGGCTAAATCCAACCTTGTCTGAACTGAAAAATTCCCAACATATTTTTTCAGTAACCTAGGTAAATTTTTGCTGTTTTCCTCCCAAGCACTATTATGAGATGAGACAAGCTATGTCCCTGAAGGCTTGACTAAAGCAGATGCCATGGTTATTTTCATTAAAAAATACAGTGGGAAGAGGAACTGTACCCAGCTTTTACACAGTAGGTGACTTATTAGAAAGCTCACTCAAGATGTGGAGGATCCACATCAAAGTGTTTCAATGGGAAACAGAAAAGCAGGCAGCCAAAGCTGCTGCCCCTGATAGCGTGACGACTACGAGTAAAGCTCTGTTAAACTGCAGTTTTGATGAGACCAAGTGATCATACAGTGTGATTAAGACAATCAAACACATCACAAGACAGTCAGGGATACAGATCTTTTATTAGTATTTGGTCTTGGATGTAACTGAAGACATTGGAACTCTTATGAGCTGCAACTTGTCTTTCTCCATCAGGGTGAGTAAATCCCTTAATTCCTCCCTGTCTGCATTCCTCTGTTTGCAAAATGGTTTTGCAAATGTGGGACCATCCTGGCTATGCTTATACTGCTTGAAACAGTAAACTTTAGACAACTAAAGGCAGGACAAGCTGTGGCTCCTTTCACACCTTTCACACCACCTCCCCACCTCCCAAGACAGCAGCAGTATAGATGAAGCCCATAGACTGCTTGTCCCAGGGGCTCCAAAAGGTACATGCTGGCTGCCTTGAGCTAAGGTGGCCAGGTCTCTGTTGAAAGAGAGCCTTAATAATCTACCTATGACTGGCTACTGAATATACCAACATTTTTGCTGCCAGTTTCCCTTTGCTTAGGTTCCCTACTCTTTATTTTATGAGGTCCCTGTCATAAGGCCCAATATAAACTGTGTACGGAAGATGTTTGCAGAAAAATTTTAATAGTCTTGTAGCATCCAAAACCAGTCCTGAAGTCTCTTGTATGCAATCTCCTAGCACCTAATCTATGAGATCCCTAACAGATACAACCAAATGAGGCATTATCTCCTGTATTAGATCAGCTGGTAGAGCTGCAGAAAACAAGCAACCTTTCAGGCACAGAAGCCTTTCTTACCTTTTCAGGAAAAAACTCCTAACTCAGAGTAAAGAAAGGCCTGTGTCCCCCAGACAGAGGCATCTGTCCGAGCCCAGAGGAAGGGTTGTGTGCCCAAGGCTACCAGCACTGCCCGATGGGTTTTGCTGCTGTGTCAGTCAGCCTAACAAAAGGTATTACGTCTTCTTCAAAAATTGCTGCACCTATATCCTTAGACTATCACAATTACAACAGTGTTACCATTTGTATAAAATAAAACCCTAAATAATCCCACAAACGGGGAGCACTTTTTTTCTCTGCCTTGGTCGTCTTTTGTCTTTCAGTGAAAGTAATTCTGTTCCCTATTGCCCATGACTGCACCCCATGGATGCTAAGGCAGCATGACTGGAAATTAAGTTTCTTTTGGAAACCCACCTTCAGTGATCATGAAGGGTTTGTTTTCCTCCCTTCTCCAAATAGTGGCTGTTTAACCTTCAGCATTTTTATCAGTTCTTGCGTTAAGGAGAGAAGGAAAGAAAGAAGGCAGGAAGACAGGAGGGAACAGTAAGCACTGTGCTACCGGTGCTCGTGGTTTATTTGGTTTATAATACTTGCTGTGCAACAGTCCATCTAGCCCATTGTGGTCTTGCCCAAAGTAGTCATAAAAGATTGCTCAGAATAGAGTAAGAACAGGACAAGTATGTGCAATGCCTTCCTCTAATGCTCTTCCAGACATCAATTATTTTCAGCATGGGGACTTTAAGGGCTAGATATAGCTTCTACGCATTTAGTATTTCCTCAGTGAACTTGTTGCAGCTCCCTTTTTAGTATCTACCTCTTTTGGTTAAGTTAGATCCACATCTCACAGTGGAAAGAATCACCTCCTTACTTTACATGTGCATACATTGAATTTCATCTGCCACTTTGCTGCCAGCTCACCCAGTCTTGTGAAAAGTCTTCCTGCATCCCACAATTAGCCTTACTGCCTTAAACAAATTAGGGTCATCTACAATCTTTCTTTGCCATTGACTGAACTATGGTTGTCTGTGAACATGTTGAACAGTAACAGATCTCCTAATCAAGTTTTTTATCTTTTCTGTTCTCTAGTAACTACCTATTTATTGTATTTTAGATGTTTGGTCTGCTGCTAAACCAGAATATATATGGCAGTCAAAGTAAAGGGTGGCAAAGAGCATATAAGAAGGCATGCAAGCATGGGAGCAAGGTGAGATGACAAGTTTGATATGATCTCCTAGGCTCTCTCCCTGTGCTTCCAAGGATAACTTCTGCAACTTCAGAGTGCATCTAACTACCTGGGGTCAGAAAAAGAGCATTCTAGCTTGGTTATTGGGAAAAAAAAAATCTTGAGGACACCTAGTTCTCCACCTTCTGAGCTGGTCTGCACACCCTCTGGGCTTACAGAGTGACAGAAGCCAAAATTCAATGAAGGATCCACAAAGCAGCACATCCATGCCAGCCTGGGTATTCACCCCAGCCCTGCTGCTGCTCACACATGTGCTGAGCTGCTGAGCCTCTTCGTATGCTCTGTGTGACAGCAGACAGTCCCACTTCCCTGTCACATGCAGTTGCAGGAGAACAGTTTTGTGGAGATGTGTTAACATGCTCTTCTCACCAGGTATAGGCTACAGCCAGAACCAGAAGGCGCCTTGCTCAGAGCACCCCGGCAGAGACCTTCCTGGGTAGTGTGGCTGCAATGGCTGGACTCCCACCATTCCTCGCCTCACACGTACAGCATGTCCCCTCCCTTCTTCATCCTGAGATCTACTCCACTGCTGGTGATTATGAGCAGAAAAATTCTCCCTGGCAGCTGGTTTCAGCGGAGCTGGAAAAGCTCTAGACAATAACATTGTACCTCACTGGCTGGCATCCCACAAGTGTGTGCGTCTGACTCTAATTTTGTTCCCAGGCAGCTCCTTGTTTTCCTTTCCTTCCCACCCCTAGTCCAAAAGAAAATAAAAGTCATTGAAGCTTGTTCTAGCCAGCTGGCCACCTGAAACAGACACCAGCCCTGCTCACAGCCCAAATGTATGAATGTTCATGCAGAGACAAGCCTAACACCCACGATTTTTATCAGGATACAAAATATATGTTGTACCTACTGTGCCACCAGTGGTAAGTGCCATTTACTATCAAATGCTCTGTCCTCATCCTCACCACCCTCCACATCCTCTGCTAGCCTTTGTCAAGGATCCTAGTCATGGTAAATTCCT
>NW_009917789.1:13585-16100 GCF_000696875.1 Nestor notabilis | reverse complement strand
GGCAATTCCTGGGAGTAAGGAAGTCCTCTCAGGCTACCAGTCTTGTTCTGGAGAGCAAGGACATACAGAAGATATATAGGGAATATAAGGATTGTACGGGAGCAGGTTTTGGACCAGTATTTGTTTCTTGGTTCCATATGCACTGCTGAAATAGAAAGCAGAGCGCTTGCCCTGGGATGCCTTAAGGATGGCATCCATCTAAACTCTCCATAAAGCTGAGGTTTTAAGGCTCCTACTGGACCAAAAAGAAGACAGGGTGGGCCTGGGAGGCCCTTCAGGAGGGGTGACAGGTCCTGGTTTTCCCAGGGACCTTGTGGTGCCGCAGGAGGCAGCTAAGGAAGTGGATGCCTGGGCAGAGCTCACCATGCCTCCTGGGGGCTGGAGCAGAGGAGCATGCCTCTGCCTGCAATCAAGGGAGGTTTCTTCAGACGGTTAAACTTGTAGAGGTCCTAAGCCTAAATCCTGCTATATTTTCTTGTTAAATGATCCACTTCAGGCTATTCTAGAGTTGCTCAGCAACTCTTTTGTCAAAACCAGCTGGTGTGATTTCTGCACCACCCTGGGGGCATGAAGACTGCAGGGAAGCTCCTCTCTGGAGTACCAGGGACATCTTTTTCACCTCAGCCTCTGTGGGAGAAAAGAACAAAGTTATTTTGGGTACTGTGTAACAACAACACGTTTTGTCTCTCTAGAAATAGTGTGCAGATCTCCTGACTTGCTACCCCAGGAGAGGACTCGCACTCAGAGTTCCAGCCATCCAACGCTTACCCTGCATGTAAATCTAAGGGAGGTGTTCACAGCCATGTTCTGGCACTGGTCAGCTCTGGCTGGCCCAGGACTGAGTATACTGTTCAGAGTGGTTCCAGGTGGGTTCCCTTGGAAAATAAAAGAGGGACCCCACAGGTCTCTGGTCTTTCAGGGGAACAGCTAGGTTTGCAAAGCAAGCACTCACCACATGGAAGTACAGACAGGTCCCGAGGAAAACTCTTGAGGAAGAACAAACCCCACAAAACCCTGAGTTTCTTCTACCAGCACCAATGAAAGGCTGGTATTGGCAGAGGACAAGCAGAGCCAGTTTTGTCGGTGGCACATTCACCAAGGCTGGCCTTGGTGCAGACAAGTGTTTCTCTGTGCTAAATAGGAATTTTGTGGATCAGGGTAAGAGGAATATCTGGTAGATACGAAAGCGCTCCGAGTCCAGCTGGACATTTTAATGCAACATAAAGACTGTGACAGACACAGGTACTTGTGCCCAGATAGACATAGGACATGCACGATGGTATCTACCTAGACTTATAAAGCAATTTGAGATTTCTTGAGAGCTATTACGTTGAAAGTCTTGACAAAGCTTTTAATTACAAATCCATTTTCTTTCCATTTCTAAACAAAATAACAGCACCGCTTAGCGAAATCATTTTAGGCAATGTACCTAGTGTCAGACTGATCTCTGTATGACTGTTATAAAGTTAAACAGGGCATAACTCCAACTCTCAGACTCATTTAGTAACTTAAGATAAACTATAGCTGTGTTGCATTCCAATGCTTAAGCAATATAACAATTAAGAATCATTAGCACTATGTTTCTTCCTTTCTAGATTGAAAGAACCAAATTAGAATATTTATACCAGCTAGCAATGAAAAATAAAATTTAACTATGTTTTTTCCTACCAGTAATGTAGTGATATTTTAAAAAAAACCAACCAAACAAAAAACCCACAAACAAACAAACTAAATCAAAACAAAACAAAACCACAAAACAACAAAACACTAGTTGTTTGGTAAATAAAAACTTAGGTAAACATGCCTGTTCAATAGGTAGCAAGAAAAAAAGTAGTTTCTTCACTGCTCTACATTGAAGTAGATAAAATCCATTTACCCATGTTTCTCCTTGGCTACCCCATGGCTCTCCATCTTGGCCTTATATTCAAACTATATTCAGATATTTTTACTACAGACATTTATTCTTCTATTCTATGGCTATAAGTACACCAGACACGAGTTTAGGTACAGCAGTACCACTGAATTTCACAAGGAATGGAAAAACTGACAGAAAACTCAGATTACTCACCACTAAGTCTCTTCCAAATGATTTGGCAAAAGCATGTCACATTTTATGTCACTAAATAAACAGAGAAGCCAAAAGTTTTGAAGTTTCAGCCACTAGGGATCCCCAGTGACGTGAATGTTCCTGGAATGTCATTTGACCGGTTATACCAAATGGGTTGTTTTCTTTGTCCCTGAATAGAGCTTCTCCCTTAAATAAATAGTAAACAAGAAACATAATTGTGATTCTTTTAAAAAATCTTCTAAAATGAAATATTAATATTTTACTCTTTTGTGTGCTTTTGGGGACATTTTGCTGAATGGAAAATGAAATAGAAAATCCCCTACAAAGCAGAAAACACCAGGGCCAAGGGGATGCTGAGGACAAAGGACTGAAAATCATCTATCGGATCCGAGCTGATATTTCTTCCTAAAAATGCACTTAGAGTAGAAAAATAATAATGGAAACTAC
>NW_009917789.1:0-13575 GCF_000696875.1 Nestor notabilis | reverse complement strand
GAAAAAAAATAAAAACAAAACCCCAAAACCCCCACACAAACCAAAACCAACAGGTAATCCCCCCTTTAATTATACCTGCAGCAGGAAAAACAAGGTCTAGTGCTTGCTGCCTGTGCCGTGTGAGCAGTGATTTAGAAATGGATTTACCAGGAGGCTCTAGACCGTCTCACAATATGCGCACACACTATTACCTGTGGTGCCTATGTCTCTCCCATTACAGAGTAAAGGAACGTGGTGGAGCTTCACCCTGCTCCCCATTTAGATCCTGGCTCTGTCCGTCCCCCTCCATACCTTGGAAGCCGGTGCCTGCCACAGGGGAATGACCTAGAAGCTGATCTTGCAAAGCAGGAAGATGGGAAGGTCTGTGATTAAGAAAACATTTAAGGAAATTCACAGCTGAAGAAAATGTGAAAGATCCATTGAAAGCAAAAGGACTGAAAGAACATTTTTAAAACCCCATTAGCTTCAATGAGAATTAATATGTGATTAAAGGGAAGGACATAAATTTGTGAATAAGAATTCTTTAATGATCCTTAAATCTACTGCAATCTCATCAACATTATGTAAAGTGGTGGAACCAGAAATTATTTCTGGCAATCTGAGGTTAAATTACTTGAAAATTAAACTGTATGATGACAAAGGGACAATGTTAACATGTAATTCTCTATACATGTTAATATGTAATTCTCTATACATGTTAATACATAATTCTCTATACATGTTAATATAGTTAGACATCTGCAGTTCCCTCTCTTTCTGTCAGTCAAAACAGAACCTAAATCTTTACCTCACACACACAAAAATCCTTAAGGGTCTTTATTATTGCTAAACTACTTGAAAATTAA
This sequence comes from Nestor notabilis, assembly GCF_000696875.1. Classification (NCBI taxonomy): domain Eukaryota; kingdom Metazoa; phylum Chordata; class Aves; order Psittaciformes; family Psittacidae; genus Nestor; species Nestor notabilis. The sequence continues at coordinate 12,730 of NW_009917789.1, read as the reverse complement.
ACTTTATGATGAGCAAGGGACAATGATTCAAGTTAAAGATGTCTAGTTCCCTCTCTTCCTGTCAGTCAAAACTGAACCTAAATCTTCACCTTACACAGACAAAATCCTTCTGGGTTTTTATTATTGCCCATTTTTATTACTTTATTTGTAGTTTTTATTTTCTTCTTAAAAAAAAAACCTTAGAAGTTATCTAATAACTATATTTGCCCGGATCAAGACTTAATAAAACCCTCTTAAAAAATTCATGGTCTCATAAAGCAGCAGTCGAACATGAATAAATTGTATTTTTCATACAATTAGAGTATACAATCAGTTTAACTGAGCAAATCCATACAATAAAACCCACGTAGCTTTAAAACATCCACAGCACATGCTGTCAGCTCTCATCGCACTACATCTAAGTGTTACATCCTGAAGCATCCCATCCCAGAGCAGAGTGAGCACAGATGCTGCTGTCTCACAGCACTGCTGAGCAAGTTGAGGGCTATGCATGGGGCAGGTGGCCACGTGGGTGATGCCCAGAGGTGGGCAGCCACAGAGTCATGGTCCTGTGTCCCAGCAGTGGGCATAAAACACCCCAAATCCCAGACACATTAGTCAAGGTCCTGTATTTATGAGCAGTGAGACAACCTTTTCATAGTGCTGGCTTCTTACTCAAGTCAGATTTTTTTCAGGGTGTTCACTATTCCCTTGTTAAAAGTAAAATGTAAGTGGAAAAAACCCTAATCTTATAATCTTTGATAACTTGACTCTCCATAATTATACTGGAGTTTTTTGCGGGGGGGGGTGGTGTTCCTTTAAAATTTTAAGGCAGGACTAGTACGGTAGCTCTTCTCCTCTTTGTATCCTTGTCTCTAAGCTTTACACACATTTTGAGATACAGAGATCTGATAGTAAAATAAAAAAATCGCCACAGGAATTTTAAATTTATTGAGTTTGGGGTTTTTTTCAATAAAAAAAGAAAAAAATAAATAACGTTTATATATTTAATATTTCTTGCCTTTGCCCTGGTATTCCACTTCTACCTCTTTTTTACAACGTACTCTGAAGGGGGGGGGAAAGAGCTGCACTATGGAATAAGAGGTCATTAGTATTTTTTGCTCTTCCTAATCTGGAATTTTAAATGGGTTTATTATTTTTAAGGAGAAAATTTGCTTTTTTCCTCCTGAAACATCCTATTCTACAGCTTTCTATTCCATAGAGTTGTACACTTCTACACTGTGGAAGTCTGACTTGGTTGTTCCCAACAGTATCCTTCTAGTAGCTATTACCTTAAACACAGGATGCTAGGGTTTCAGCCCAAACACCTTTAAGCAGATTAAAAATGTTTTTGAAATTGGATAAATTCAACTATTTCTGGAAAGAGGAAAAACACTAAAAAATTAAGCAAGTAATAATTGCACAATCTCTTTGACTGGTATGACAAGGCATTGACCATTAGTTCTTTGAGTTTCTAAATCACTGCCATGCTGGAAATGCCAGACTAGGAAATTGGATCTGATTCTCCATATCCTGAGACTCATAAAAGGCAGAACACAGCACCATCATTTGATCTCAGTAAACTTCATTTAATCACTGGAGGCCTGCTGTGTCCCTTCTAGTCCTTCTGAAATACTGTACAAATGGGAGATACAGATGGAATGATATATGTGGAATTGTGGGTTTGGAATAAAATATAAAATCTTGCTGGTTAGATAAACTGTTCTCTGAAGGCAGAGATATTTTAAAATAGCCTATGGTCCATTGTACAACAGTAACAATGGTTCTGAGGCATGAAGTGGGATCTAAACGTAAACGCTCCCAAAGCTTAAAGCTTTTAACATACAGGATTTGGATCAAAACTAATGCTACAACAGAAAAGTACTTTTGTCCTTAATCTTGTGGTCTCTGATCAGATCCAGCTCTAAACACATGCGACCTGGCTGCCAGCTGAAGGAGCAGTTAACCCTTGAAGGAGCGTATGCCCAGTTTGAAACTACATGGGCACTCACATGCATTGTGCTTTCTTAACAACTGCTCTGTAGCTTTTACTATCACATGCATTTAATAAAATTGCTTTTTAGCATAAGCTGCGTGTTGATTTTACAAAGGATCCTAAATCCATTAAAGGTTTCCTTGCTAGTCAACTGATGTGTTTCTCGAGTGATTTTGATTACAGATCTCAGAGCCAGCAGGGAAGCGATTTCAGCCTTGTAGGTATTGACTTGGTAGGTGAAGGAAAGCTCTCATACTGAGTTTTTATATATTGTTTATAATGAAATCTAGAAAATATTAGCCACAATACTATATATGTTCTAAATGCATTGTAAAACAAACATTAAACCCTTCTATGTTTGGTTTCCTCTAGATTACAACCAAAGCTATTTGAATGCTTTAGGATTTGACCCTCCTGTCTACAGTGGAGGCTTTTTCCCCCAGCCCAGAAAAGAATAGAATTAAAACACTTACAGTGGTTCCTTACTTTGGTGCAGAGCTTAAAGATGATCAGTGGAGGAACAAAAAAATGTGAGTATTACAAGCAAAATCTGCAAATCAAAAATCCGTAGCAGACCACACCACAATCAGTTAATATATGGCAATATATAAGGAAGGAGAATTACGTCCTGGAAACCTCCATGTTCAAAAATGGAGAAATAAAATTGAGAAACAAAGGGATCTGTACTGATAAGTCACAGAAGTGGTGATTCAGGAAGCAAACCTATGCAGGAGCGGAGGCAGGACTTCCAAAATAGAGGAGCAGAACAGGCAACCTACTTGTTTTCCTCCTGAATTCTCTGCAACAGGATTTCCTCATCACATCATGTGAAACCATGTAAATATGCCCCCTTTGGCTACGTGACAGGAATCATTTCCTCCACTGTGCTTGTGGGGAAGGAAAGCAAAAAAAGAGAGGTCAGGATCTTGGGGATTTGTATTAGCAGATAGCACTTAGCAGGAAAGGGATAAAGATTACAGGGGAAGTAGTGCTATCAGTCTGTAATCCTTTTCTGTCGCACATACTTTTTAAAATTAATCATAAGAAATATATAAAAAAATTTAAGCTTTGCCATTCTTCACTTACAATTTCTAATCTATGCTTAACGCAGTGCATAAAGATTTCAAAACGTACCTAGAACAAGCCCACAAGCTGAAATTTTATTACCATCCACAAATGTGAAAGTAAAAAATGACTTGCCCAAGTTTTCAAATGTTTCTGTGCATATCTCCACCCCAAAGAAAGAAATATGGGAAAACAGGTGTTTAAAATCATGGGAAGTTTACTGGCATATTCTTAGCTGTGTTCTCTCTGCTTTCACATACTTAAATGCTGAATAATAGCTTAGATTAGATAGTCTAGCTTTAGTATTACTTCACATGGTACCACACAACCAAGCAGAGTTAAAATGGTATGACTATGTGCCTGGGGCATTTTTCTCTTTCTGAACTGAAAGTTCAAGACATCTATTTTCAGCAGGCTAAGAATCATGGACCTTGCCTAAGTGAAAGCAAGGCAATAGCTGTGCTGGAATCCTTTATGTGCTGTAACCCCATTCACATGGACGCAGTTTTGCCAGTTCAAAGGCTTAAGCTTTCTAAATAAGAAAGAGAAAAGACTGCTCCACTATAAAAGGATCCAATATATCTACATCCACACTAGGAACTGCATCATTATTAACTCCCAAGCAAAAAAACTGCACTGCAAGCAAAGCTGTTAACCTGGAAGAAGCACATCGTCTTCCTTAACAGTCTGTTTGCAGGAATTGCTGTGATTTTTCCTGTTAACACTTCTGTGTGTCTCAGTAATCCAGCAGAGCTGGGACCCTAATTCATACCTAACACAGTCACACAGAAAAACCCCAAACTCCTGCAGCAGCACCATGCCTAAGCATGTGGTGGACTTGGCAGTCCTGAGGGAACAGTTGGATTTGAAGATCTTAAAGGTCTTTCCCAACCTAGTTAATTCTATGATTCCTTAGTTACTCACTGGCTTTCAGTCACCCTATTTATTTCCACCCTGCTCATGAAATTATTGAGCAATGTCAGGATTCACATCAATCCCTACTGAACTCTACTGGAAACAGCCCCACCCGATGATCGTTTCCTACTGACAGATACTTCTTAAACTCTGTTACCAGTTTTTCATGTGTTTTATATGTGTGCCACTTCTGTTGCAATGTGATGTATTTTAAAACAAGAATATCATGCAACATTAAGATAAACACTTCACCCATTTTTAAATATATGCATACCTAGTCAATTTTAGACATTATAGACCAATTTCTTGTCCTGTTAACATGATGTTAACATAACTGATTTATTCAAAACCTTCTTGTTTTTGGCATTGTTTCATTGGCATTGATGCAGGTTACACCAGTTTACCTTCACTGGCTCTGAATTTCATCAATTTAATTTCACTGATTTAAAATCATGCTGTTAGTGCTGTGTTCAGATCAATTCTCAGCTTACAAAAATTTAACATATATCTTATAGCTCTGTCCTGAAGGAACCACAGATAGATGTTTCCACTGGAAAATTGTAAGTATTCCATAAATGCACTTCAGTAGTATTGGCAGCATAATGAAAGCCTACAGCCATTTCACATATAAAATGCTTAACCAGTAGTCTTCTAGTATTAGACCCTTTCACATGCAAAAGGTTCATAGGTGATAAAAATATAAAAGATAAATCTGAGTGAAATTACTTGTTGATCTCCCACAGTTGCTCTCTTCTCTTTATTTTTAAACTCTCCCTCATAAGCAGATCAAATCACTCCAAGTAGCCGGTGAGGTCACACTAAGTCAAGCAATCACAAGTAGTCAGATACCTCCTGATCTAATGAATATAAGGAACAATCTTTAAAGCAATTATATTTACTAATTTTTATAAAATTTGACACTGTTGTGTAAAAGTGGCACTGAAGAATATGATGGCGAAAATTTTCTCCATAAGTATAATTCAAGTTTGTCTGAGATTTAAAGTCACGCCAATGCTTTTTATCCTATGTGTTACACCAAGTGATTTAGACTTGGTTCTTGTCCTCATGCACAGAGATTCATGTAGCAAGAACCCATCACAGCTGTTGGCTTCCCAGTAGACACAGCACATGAGTGCCTCCTCGGGAAGGCTCTTGTGATAACTTGGCATTTCTGAGATTTCTTTTTTATGTTGCTGATAAGCATACCAGATCCACAGCACAAACTGCAGGGCTTTCGCCACAGCGTTGTCTTGCTAGCAGTCTCAGATTCTACTCTGACAGCCTAAGGATTTTTTCTCTTCTGTCCAGACAGTATCTTCAAATGTTACATTTTTTCCCCCAGTTATGCTTCACTAGGATAAGAGATTTATGATGCCCTTTCATTACTCCAGGGATTGTTTCAACATCTTTTTCTTTTTCTAACTCCACCCAGGACTTAATCTGCAAGCCAAGCAACTAGCCTTATTGTTAGGCAAAACATACTAATGCTGCTTCTAAAATGACTACTAAACCCCAACTTTTGTAGAGAGAGTGCAAACCATTTCTCATGAATATTTATCAAGTTCCTCACTGAACTTTTCTTTAAAAACAGTTTTCTCTTGCAGTTTGTCAATTGCCCTAGCTGGTTTGCACTTTTTAATATTATTACTTTTGGCCTGATTTAAAACAAGACATGTTAGATAAGAGGGTATGGGAAATGACTTCTAGGAACAGCCTTTCCAAGGTTGCAGAGTACTACATGCAAAAAGACACGTGATGTTGTGTGCAGACTTTTTACTGTCATATGTACAAATATATGGCTGTTTTCAGCTGTATATACTTCATTCCTAAGGCAAAATGCATGTCATTTACCAACACTTTTTTCAGGGTGTGCAATGAAGTTTTTAAGAAACAGCCTTTAGCTTAACTATGGGGGCTCAAAGAATGCTCCAGGCAAATAGTCCACAGCAAAATAGTTAAAATACCTTTCAAAGAAATCATTTAACTGATTCCCTGTTAATTGCTGTGTCTTAGCAGCCCTTCAGACATGACACCTGACACTGTGTCATATATTAGATGTGTATTGCAGCAAATAAATTGCTAAATTATATCAAGGCAATCTGATGCCTGTTCCCATTCCTGATGCTTCTCAATCCCCATTGTGGCCAAACTATCTATAGAATAATTGATACAACATATAGAATAATCAATATACCACTATTTTAATTTTGCAGAATCACAATTCAGCCTTTTTTTTTCATCCAACTGTGAAGATGTTCTCAGCATGGTACCTCTACAGTGAAGGCAGCCTTGGAGGCTGGAAAACACAGCGGGTTGCAAATTAGAGCCAAGCCATAAAATTAACCTTTATTTTGGCCTGACATGGTATGAAACTGGCATCATCTTACTCTGCAGAATGACTTACTGAGTGTAAGCAGACATTACTTCTTGTGGCAGTAATAAAACTAAATTTGTGGAGAGGAATTATAGTATTTAACTCCTGCTAGTGAATCAGATTTTATTATGGCTTTTCTTTCTTTGGTAGAATTGTCACACATGTCCTACAAAATACTTGCTTTGGTACAGTAAGTAAAATCCCACTGGAAATCTGAACACATTAGCTGAACAAGGAAAAATGTTTATATTCCTGCCTTCTTACACGAAGAGAATGTGAAGGTGAAGGTGGGTTAAGTTCCTGGTGTTAGCTCATGCACATAAACCCCTCATAGCACACACATGCAATTCAGTAATGGTTACAGCCCAGCAGAAAAATTCTTGTGAATGCTGTGTGTTCCTTAGTCAAGCAAAGTAAAATTATGGAGAAGTATCTGAACATACATAATTTACTTTTAACTATAAAATGTGCTATTGATTAGCTAATTCCTCATGATGTGCTGGGTGTGGAAATGATGGTGATTTGCCTGTGATATGGCAAATCCTCAAGTATCAGCCCAGTCTAGGGGATTCACCAGGCCACACAGTGCTGCAGCTGCAAACACTCCGTGTCACACATGGCTTATAGTCTAAATAACTGAGACAGGCAAAGGGTAAAAGAGGAAACAGAGATATAGGAGTATCTCCTCCAAGGTCACATGGCTGGGCAGTCACAGAGCTGAGATTAGAAAGGGGTACCTCAGCCCCCCACTCCAGTGCCCTCTCCACAAGACCATGCTGCCCTTCCCTGCTCAGCTCACAAAAGCAGTGTGATTTGTTACAGCAGCTCCTTGCAGAAGTGGTAAGTCTCAACAGAGTCACAAAGCATGTAATGGGAACCTCTGCTGATAACAGCGGGGTTTGTTGAATTACAGAGACAAGCATAAGGAAGACTTCAAAATCGCCCTGAAATTTGGCTTTGAGAAGCAAAGAAGCATAACCAAAAAACCAGCTAATTTGAATAGTTTATGTATTCCCATAGTCTGATCAGGTTAATTACTTAATTTGATTATTTTCTGAAATCCTTTTAAATTATTAACATTGAAAAAACCCGACCCTCTATTACAAAATGATATAAGGGTAATTTGATAATCCTGTAATAAGGATAGACAATTGCTTTAACAAACGTTCAACTGCTTTTCATGCCTGAAGCTAAAAAGGAAAAGATAGCAATTTGCACATCAGAGAATTACTCACAAAATGCTTGAAAATGTAGCTGCTAAGTCTTTATTTTACAAAACATTCTATTTGTGTGTCATTCTTCATAGTTAATTAAAACAATAATAACTATAAAATATATTTGCCCTTCAGCAGAATTACTCTTGCTTGTGCTGTTGTCAGGTAATCCTGTTGCCAGCTATTACTATAAAAATAACTTCAAAACATATTAAGAAAAATAATGCAGTAATGAAGTATTCTTTCTTTGGGAGAGTCTAAAAATGCTGATGTAGTTTGGAACAGTCTCACGCCTCTACTGCTGCTGATGGTGGTAAGTAACTTCAGCTTCCTTAAAATGACTGCATCACATCCAGGCTGTGTGCATCGAGGCATTTCATTCCAGGTTAATGCTGATAAATTGTTTGGGTGTGGTTTTAAGATTAAACTGCTGGTGCATCTAGCCCTCAATGACAAATGGGATTCAACAAGATCAGGAACAGAAACATGGTCCTGAGTCTGTCTACAAAGCTAAAGGCTAAACCAATGCTAAACACAAGAGCATTGTGGTATTTTAGGAAGAAAAGCTGTGACAGGAAAAAAGAGAAAGATACTAAAAAAGAATGATGCAGGCAGAGAATAAAAAAAAACAAACAGTGTTAGAGGTACACAGAAGCATTACGGAAGATGTATTGAGGTTGTAGATGCCCTATAAAAGATGACTTGAGGTATTAATAAGATCTGTTTGGAAAGATCCATAAATTTTAGAAAAGCATTTTCTGTCCCTAGCCCAGACATAGTTAGTAAGCACATAGGTGGTCCAAAATGTTTGATTCATTTAGGCAAAGCTTTCTCTGCTTGAAGAAACTCACATACATGAATGTATTTACCTTGCAATTCCAGTTAATTGTGTCAATTGACTGTGTTGGCTCAAAGCTTTCTAATGAACACATATGCAAAAGCTATTTATTGAAATTTCTGGAAATATTTCAAGATACATAGTTATATTTTGAAGGTTGTTTCCACAGTGCTAGATAAAAATAATGGCACTGACTGTTTTCAAAATAAATACTGTAACAAACTAGGCACACAATCCTGACTTAATTAGGATGTTCGTAAGAAACTGTTCCAGTGCATACCTTTTTCTAACCTACACTTTCGGTAAAACACACATGACTCTTTCACCTCACAAGATGAACAGAGACCCGAGGAGATAACTATAGTTTCCTTCCAGCTGCAGGAACTATTCAAACCAAATACTGTCAAGGATACTTTCTTTTGCAGGCTATATTTCAGATGCTGAGAGGCTTCTTCTATGTGAGTCATACGACTACGTCTTCTTTATCACCAAAATGCCCATGCATCCCACCTAAATTCAGAACTGTAGATGAAGGAGAAGCTTTTAAGAGTTCTGTTCTCACTGGGCGGTCCCAGAAAACTCTTATGACTGTTATACTACTGCTACAAGCTTTTGTCACAGAAGGTTATAGAAATTTTTTGGTGAAAACCGTCAATGCAGCATAGAGAGTTTATAACTTTCGAAAGAAGGACCAAATCCAGAGCATAAGTGGCATATACAGGATGTATTCTGGAGAATGCAAGATGACATATTACATTATGTCACTCCACATATGTAGAGTGTATAGAATAATGAGAATTACAAGTGCTGAGGGGAAAACATGAGACCTTGAATTTTTATTTCATTTTCAAGGTAAATCTAAACATTTGGTTAAAGACAATTCATAAAAATGCTCAGAATACTTCTGCATTGGTATCCTAAATACTCCGAAAAAAACAGTAGCAAGGTAAAAAAAAAAACAGCCCCCCTAATTAATTTCTACACCCATTGACCCAGTACCATGCTGCCAGTTAGTTACTGCTATACACAGGAAAATAAGCCTTCAAATTTCCTCAGAGGCCATCAGCATAAGCCCTGAAGAATGAATGTTAATTACTCATCCTAAAAATATTAATTATTTTTAGCAGAAGTAATTTTCATGAAGTCTCAAGAACTACAGCCTTGGGAAATTGAGTCCTCCTTTATATGTGTATACACACACATAAAAAGATATATATAGATATATGTACACAGCTGACAAAGACAGCTTAGCCTGCTTAAGCTCTGCTGTATTGCTAAAAGTATCCAATCAGTATTTAAATTCACTATAGAACTACTTCAGGGATTGTGTGTAGCAATAATTCTGCAGTTTGCTTATACACTGCATAGCCTAGTACTTTCTTTTGCTGAGGTTTTATGTAAGCTTGAGCTCTTTGATTAAAGAAAGAAAGAAAGGGAGGAAAGAAGGAACTGAAAGAAAATAAGGAATGATGGAAATTCTCAGGCAATACTGTAAAATTTTACAAATTGGGAAAAATTGAATTCATTGATGCAATAGCCACCACAACTTCCTTGTTCAGTGTGAATAAAAAAAACCCCTGCAACAACCAACCCTAAATTCATGCATTACCAGAACTGTGGCAGTCATTACATCTATTTTTGAAAATACAAGTACCTGCCATGGATCTCAGCTGAGGAATTTACAAATAAGGTATGAGTAAAAGGACCACCTATAAACATACCGATTCACACCAAACCCTCCAACAGTTTTAACAAGAAAGAAAAAAATGATGGACTTTGCTGCTTTCCCAGAGGTAAGAAAATCCAGGTTCTGGTGTATGATGGTGGGTAGAGCTTTCCAAAACTGGGGTCCCTTACAGAGAATGAATGCCCTGCCAGCTGGTTCCTCATACTTCATTTGCAGAGCTCAAATGTGAGAATCTCTGTGGAGTTAGACTTGGCAGTGTATCACAGGGAGAAAAGAAATCTTTCAAACAACTAGACTCTGTTCCACACAACTGTGCTCAAACACGATGAAATTCTCATAAACCAAAGAATTTGGCAAGAAAAAGGTTTATCTCTGTAGGGTAATTTATTTAAATCTGTTATCTTATGCAAATATGTTAGTGCTACTATCTTCCATAAGGTTTTATTTAAAGTCTAGACATGCTCTACCAAGACTATAAAATGTATCCAAAATCATATTTTTAGAACAAAAAGGTTTTAGCAACAGAGTCATTCTGCATGCAAATCTGACTCATGGTTTCTCAAAACTTGGGCCACAGTCAGCCTAAGATATATCATGTTAGCTACCAGTCAGCCTGTTTGAGAACCATGCGTTCAGCCCTGTATGGGCTCCTGCTTCATGCACCCAGGCACCTACCGGCAGTGTACTGAGCAACAAAACCAGAATCCCTTGCTGACCACTTGTTCTCTCACCAGCTTTTGTGGGCAATAGATTATTGCCATACAACATGTAGTGATAGGACGAGGGGAAATGGCTTTAAACTGAAAAAGGGTAGATTCAGATTAGATAATAGGAAGAAATTCTTCACTGTGGGGGTGGTAAGGCACTGGAATAGGTTTCCCAGAAAAGCTGTGGCTGCCACATCCCTGGTAGTGTTCAAGGACAGACTGAATGGGGCTTTGAGCAACCTGGTCTAGTGGAAGGTGTCCCTGTCCACGCAGGGGCGCTGGAACTAGGTGATCTGTAAGGTCCTTTCCAACCCTAACCATTCTGAAAAAATATAGAGAGAGTATAGCCAAGACTTGATGCGAAGCACAGGTATGTCTAGCAGCCTTGTGGCAGGGAGCGGTGAGGCCCCTCAGGGGCTGCTGGCAGGACCTCACCACCAAGGGCTAGTGCCATTGTCCAAGCCAGAAGCAGGGCGATGTGGGGCACTGGGGCTGGCATGCTAGCCCACTGTTCATGGTTGGCACCAGCAGGAGCTGTGGCTGGGTACAGGCAATTCTGTAACTCGTATTTGCCTAATGCTTCCCCTCAGCTGAGTACGATTAGCATTGCCATCCTGAACTCCCCAGGAGTCTTTTTTCCCTGGTGTGCTTCAGCATACACATTTTTGAATTAACAGCTAGCGAATCTGCTTGCTTTTGCAATGACATTGTCTTTCAAGGTTTTTCTTTAAGCTCCAGCTTCTTGAGTGGCAGCAGTGTAAGAAATTCTGACGTTTATTCACTCACTAGAAGTTTTACACTTTGTATTTTCAAAGCAAGCTTCGGGAGCATAAACTCTAAAGGCTCAAATAACAAAAGCTGAACAAATGTATTGTTTAAGAGAAAGAATTCCTCCATCTGATTTTGCTACAGGACTAACTACAGTCTTCACATTGCACAAATTTGTTCACACTGACTTTCAGATCAGCTTGGGTCTGGAAGAAATACAGCGTTTCCAAGCGAAAGAGCCCCCATGCCAGCAGATGTTGGCAGTTGCCACACAGAGAGCCTGGGTTGCCTCCATTTCCAGCCTTGGGCAGGGCAGGCTCCCATGTGGCTTTTTAGGGGGGCTCAGCACCTCCCTAGGGCACACATGTACTCCAGTGCCACACAGGGCCCTCCTAAACTGGGCTGGCCCCATCCAGTGTCTTTGAGACTGTGTGCTCCGGAGCAGATGGGGGACTGTCGAGTTCAAGCATTGAGCCAGGCAAACGCATGGAATGGCTCCAGGTTCAATGGGGCCTGCATGAGCCAGAGGTGATGAGCTCACTGTCACCTCTCCATTTCCAGACCTCCTCCTTACTCCAGCCAGGCCAGCCCCTTGCCTTCCCAAGCACAGGAATTGACTAACTTCTGATTAACACTCTAGACAAAGTTCAGTATGGAAAAACTGCACAGACCCTTCTTAAGTTACTCAGTTGTTGCAGGATCAGGTCTATGACATCTCCCCCATGTGATGATGTAATCGATGATGTGACGGTCTGGAGATGTAGTCTTCAAGCAAACACACTGACGTACCTGCAGGCTCTCAGAGCAGAATGCAACAAACATTCCTCTAATCCCCTTAGCTGCATGTACCTGAACAACCAGATACCATTTCGTACCTATGTGGACCCACCTGTTTTCAGTTGTTTACTTTTGTCAATGTCACTGTATCGCCCGTTTTTAGCGTGTAACTCTTACAGCGGCACTGCCTCTGCTCGCGACGGTTGCCTTTCTTTGGGGATAGTTTTAACCGGATGCTCACAGTTTGTTCGGAAGGCATTGCTCTCGGAGCACAAAGGCGTTACGAAGTTTAAACCAGTGTTTGCCTCCCAACGTCCCCTCTTACTTCTCTCCCCGTACGTTCGGGCAGAAGACGGTTTCAGGGGAGCGGCAGTAAACGCCTTCCCCCGCAGGAGAGGGGAGAGAAGGAG
>NW_009917788.1:0-222 GCF_000696875.1 Nestor notabilis | reverse complement strand
AAGGGAGAACAACAGTGGGGGACATTACAGTAGGGATCTGTTACAGACCACCTGATCAAGATGACTCTGTGGATGAAGCGCTCTACAGACAGATAGGAGCAGCCTCATGCTCACAGGCCCTTTTCCTCATGAGGGACTTCAACCATCCTGATATCTGTTGGAGGGATGGGACAGCCCGGCACAAGCAATCCAGGAGGTTCCTCGATTGTGTGGAAGACAACT